>NC_057809.1:211060073-211232960 GCF_018294505.1 Triticum aestivum
GTTGCGGTAGATACACCATGGCACGGTGTACCGAGTCACCCGTTTAGTGTCTCGGGATCCCTGTTCACATTGTTCGGGGCCGTATGTGGAAACCTCGGCCGGACTCCCTGCGGATGGAACCTGGATAGGCGATAAACCTGGACTAGAGACTTAAGTGTTCAGGTAGGCCGTGGCTGACAACCTCGCTGGGCTTCCGCTTGAAGGTTGCCGAGTACATGTCGTGTAAACGGCGGTAAGTGGTGAAAGCGTGTATGAAGAAGTACACCCCTGCAGGGTATAAAACTATTCGAATAGCCGCGTCCGCGGTAAAGGACAACTTAGTTGCCTATACAGTTCATAGACAAGTTAATGGGTACTAATAAAAGACTCAAGATAAGTGTGAGTACCGAGGATGGCCCTCTCGTAGGATGACGAGGGAGGATCCCCGGTGGAGTATTGTGTTGGTGAGTAGTGGACTCGTGTGCGAAAACTATTTTTACTGGTGAAGTTCCGTAGGATAGCTTAGCCAAGAGTCAAAGCTGGCTTGCTGCATTAACCCCACCACCTTCTTGAGAATAAGCATGTATAGTAGGTTCTGATGTAAGACTTGCTGAGTACCTTTGTACTCATGTTTGCTTAATTACTGTTTTTAGACGACAACACCGCCCCCTCCGATGGGTTCTACGTAGACCTTGACGTCGACGAGTGACTAGCCACCCAGGTGGTGATCCTGGCCATGGAGGGCCCTATGTAGATAGACAGGCTTCGAGAAGCTTTCTTTCTTTCTAGAGTCTGTACTCAGACTAGTTGCTTCCGCATGTGCTTGTATGTTTGTATGACTTGAGTGTCGGGTCATGTGACCCCTATCTATATGAACATGTTATGTATGGCTCCCTGGAGCCTTTAAATAAAGTACTTGAGTTGTAGAGTTTTGTTGTGATGCCATGTTGTATGTACTCATATCGGGCATATTGTGTGTATGATTGAAATGCTTGGTATGAGTGGGATCCGACAATCTAGTTGTTTATCCTTGGCAGCCTTTCTTATGGGGAAATGTAGTCTAGTGTTCCTCGAGCCATAGTAGTCCGCTACAGCCCGGTTCACCGGAGTCCTGCTAGCCTAGCACTACTGTTCAGGACACTTGACTGGCCGGCATGTGTTTCACTTCGTTCCTATGTCTGTCCCTTCGGGGAAATGTCACGCTGTGACTTCCGGAGTCTTGCCTAGCCTGCTACAGCCCGGGTTCCCCAGAGTCCTGTTAGCCCAGTGCTACAGCCCGGAATCAATCGCTAATGACCGACATGCTTGATGTGATTCATGTATGCCTGTCTCCATAGGTCTGTGCCGCTTTGGGTTCATGACTAGCCATGTCGGCCCGGGTTCTCTGTCATATGGATGCTAGCGACACTATCATATACGTGAGCCAAAAGGCGCAAACGGTCCCGGGCCATGGTAAGGCGACACCCGTGGGATACCGTGCGTGAGGTCGCAAAGTGATATGAGGTGTTACCGGCTAGATCGATGTGACTTGGAATCGGGGTCCTGACACCCGCCCTGGGCTGGGATGGGCCGCGGTGGTGGGAGGCCGGCACGGGACAGGTGGCGCCTCAGGATTGGCGGCGGCGATGTGTCCGCTAGGAGGCGGACATGTCCGGCGGCGGCGTGAGCAGGTTTTAGGGTTTTGGGGAAAGGAGATCCGAAAACGGAGGGGTTCTTTAAATAGAGGTAGAGGGAGCTAGGAGAGTCCAAATGAGGTGCGGTTTTCGGCCACGTGATCGTGATCGAACGCTCTAGATGATGGAGAAGACTTAGGTGGTTTTTGGGCCAAATTGGAGGGGTGTTGGGCTGCAACACACACGAGGCCTTTTCGGTCCCTCGGTTAACCGTTGGAGTATCAAACGAAGTCCAAATGATACGAAACTTGACAGGCGGTCTACCGGTAGTAAACCAAGGCCGCTTGGCAAGTCTCAGTCCAATCCGGAAATGTTTAGTCCCCACACACGAAAGAAAGCTAGAACTGACCACCGAAGGAGAACGAAGCGTCGGAATGCAAAACGGACAACGGGGAAAATGCTCGAATGCATGAGATGAACACGTATGCAAATGCAATGCACATGATGACATGATATGAGATGCAGGACAACGACAACAACACATGGAGACAAAGACCCAAACCCGAGAATATAAATTAACTTAACGCCAGAAACGGCAAGAGTTGGAGTACAAATTGGGAAAGTTACATCCGGGGTGTTACAACACTCCACCACTACGAAAGGATCTCGCCCCGAGATCTAGGACTGAAAAAACGCCGGGTACTCGGAACGGAGGTGATCCTCGCGTTCCCAGGTAGCTTCACGGTCGGAATGGTGTGACCACTTGACTTTGAGAAATTTGATTGACTTGTTGTGAGTCTTGCGTTCAGTCTCTTCAAGAATAGCAACTGGGTGCTCACGATAAGAGAGATCTTCTTGGAGCTCAATGTCCTCGAAGTTGACGGTGCGGTCAGGAGTCTTAAAGCACTTTCGAAGCTGAGAGACATGAAACACATCATGAACATTTGCAAAGTTTGGAGGAAGCTCGAGTTGGTAGGCGAGGTCGCCTCTCTTGCTGATAATCTTGAAAGGTCCCACGTATCTAGGGGCAAGCTTCCCTTTGATACCGAAGCGACGAGTACCTTTGATAGGAGAGACGCGGAGGTAAACATGATCTCCGATATCGAAAGCCAAATCACGGTGCTTACTATCATAGTAGCTCTTTTGATGGGATTGGGCTGCTTTGAGGTTATCACGAATGACTTTGCACATTTCCTCTGCCTCTGTGATTAAGTCATTACCCAAAAGCTGATGTTCACCGGTTTCAGACCAGTTGACAGGGGTACGGCACTTCCTACCATACAGAATTTCAAATGGGGCCTTGCCCGAACTTGCTTGAAAACTGTTGTTGTAGGAGAATTTAGCATAAGAAAGACAATCCTCCCATTTCATGCCGAAGGAGGTCACACAAGCCCTGAGCATATCTTCAAGAATCTGGTTGACACACTCGACTTGACCGCTAGTTTGAGGATGGAAAGCTGTGCCGAAGCGGATGTTGGTGCCCATGGCCTTCTGAAAAGAATCCCAAAACTTCGAGGTAAAGATGCTGCCACGGTCTGAAGAGATCACTTGAGGAATACCGTACAGAGAGACAATACGAGAGGTATAGAGTTCCACCAATTGAGCTGCAGTGATCGACTCTTTGATAGGCAGAAAGTGAGCCACTTTGGTGAGTTTGTCGATGACAACGAATATAGCATCATTGCCACGCTTGGACTTTGGAAACCCAGTCACGAAGTCCATTTCAATGTGGTCAAACTTCCATTCTGGAATGGCAAGAGGTTGGAGGAGACCAGCTGGCCTTTGGTGTTCTGCCTTCACTCTTCTGCAGACATCACATTCATTCACGAATTGAGCAATCTCGCGCTTCATTCGAGTCCACCAATAAGCTTGCTTGAGGTCCTGATACATCTTCGTGCTCCCAGGGTGGATGGAGAGGAGAGACTTGTGAGCCTCGTTCATGATCACTTTACGGAGGTCACCTTTGGGTACAACAATACGATCCTCGAAGAAGAGAGTGTCCTTGTCATCAAGGCGGTAGCGCTTGTACTTGGACTGACTCTTGGCAATCCCAATCTTCTCCTTTTTCACCATAGCATCAAGAAGCTGGGCTTGGCGAATTTGGTCTTCCAAGGTAGGAGAGACTAGAAGGTTGGCGAGGAAACCTTGAGGAACAACTTGCAGATTAAGTTTGCGGAAAGCTTCACAAAGCTCGGGTTGATAAGGCTTGAGAATCAGACTGTTGTAGTAAGCTTTTCTGCTCAAATTGTCAGCAATCACATTAGCCTTGCCTGGAGTATACTCAATACTCAGATTATACTCTTGAATCATTTCGACCCATTGAGTTCGCCTGAGGTTGAGATTAGGCTGAGTGAAGATGTACTTGAGACTCTTGTGATCAGTGAAAATGTCCACTTTTCTTCCCAATAGAAGATGTCTCCAAGTCAAAAGAGCATGCACAACTGCCGCCAACTCGAGATCATGAGTGGGGTAGTTCTTCTCATTAGGCTTCAACTGGCGAGAAGTATAAGCAACAACTTTCTTCTCTTGCATCAAAACTACGCGAAGACCTTGGAGAGAGGCATCACAAAAGACCTCGTACGGCTTGGATTCATCAGGCGGAGTCAGAACTGGAGCAGTGATCAATTTCTCTTTCAAAGTGTTGAAAGCAATGTCACACTCCGGAGACCAAATGTACTTGACGTGCTTCTGGAGAAGATTTGAGAGAGGCTTCGTGATCTTAGAAAAGTTTTCGATGAATCTTCGGCAATAGCTTGCGAGACCGAGGAAGCTATGGAGTTGCTTCACGTTCTGAGGAGGTTCCCAATTCACAATTCCAGACACCTTCTCAGGATTCATGGCAATGCCCTTGGCAGAGATGATATGACCAAGATAAAGAACCTCATCGAGCCAAAATTCACACTTGGAGAACTTGGCGTAGAACTGATGTTCCCTGAGCTTATCAAGAACCAAACGCAAGTGCTTGGCATGATCTTCCTTGTTCTTGGAGAAAACCAGAATGTCGTCGAGATAGACCAAAACGAAGTCATTGGTGTAGGCGTTGAAGATGAAGTTCATCATGCGAGAGAACATCGGAGGAGCGTTGACGAGGCCAAAAGACATGACAGTGTATTCATATGAACCAAAGCTTGTCCTGAAAGCCGTCTTGGGAATATCTTGCTCACGGATTCGAATCTGATGATAACTCATATGGAGATCAAGCTTGGAGAATACTTGGGCACCTTTGAGTTATTCGAACAACTCATTGATGTTGGGAAGTGGGTATTTGTTCTTGATGGTCTTTTTGTTCACTGGACGGTAATCAACACAAAGTCGGTCCGTTCCATCCTTCTTCTTCACAAAAAGAACACCACAACCCCACGGAGAAGAACTAGGCCGGATGAGACCCATTTCTCTTGAATATCGAGTTGCTTCTTCAGCTCCTTCAACTCTTCAGGTCCGAGCTTGTAAGGACGTTTGCAAACAGGTTCCGTGCCAGGCTCAAGATCAATAACGAATTCAACTGGCCGGTGCGGAGGCATTCCTGGAAGCTCTTCTGGAAAGACATCTTGATATTCGCAAACGACTGGAATTTGAGAGATGGCATCGAGTTCACCCTTCTCATTGAGAGAAAACAGACGGATGGTATTATCCCAAGCGGCAAAGATAATTACATCTTCAGACGAATGAGTCAATTGAATCTGCCTGGCAGCACAATCAAGATGTGCCTTGTGCTTAGAAAGCCAATCCATTCCGAGAATAAGATCAATATCCGAGTTACCAAGAACCACCAGAGAAGAGAGAAACTTGTAATCGCCCAACGTGATAGTAACATCTGGGGCAATAGCGCTTGCATCCATGAATTTACCCGGAGAAACAACAGATAACTGTCTAGGCAATTCTTGCAAAGGCAACTCATGCTTAGAAACAAATGGTCTCGAGATGAAACAATGCGATGCGCCCGTGTCAAAAAGAACTTTTGCAGGAATATCATTAACAGGAAGGTTATCCATGATGACATCTGATGAGTCCTCTGCCTGAGCTGCATTCATCAAGTTGACCTTGGCGGACTTGGGGTTATGCTTGACCACAGCTGTACTTGCCGATCTGATAGGAGGAGGAGGAGGAGGAAGACGCCTCTGGTTGAAACACTTGTTGGCATAGTGACCCTTCTGTTGGCACTTGTTGCACGTGACCTCTGAAAGCGGACGGTGATACGGAGCACTCGATCTTGGAGCTTGAGACGAAGTCTTGTTCTGAAAGCCAGGGTTGGGTGGGTGGGAAGATCCACTGCCACCTTTGCTCTTCTGCTGATACGGCTGACGGAACGGAGGAGGAGGAAGCCAATACTTCTGCTGCTTGGCCACTTGAGTAGAGGAAGAAGGAGTAACATCTCTGACTCGCTTCATGGAAGCATCACATTTCAACTGAGCAGCCTCTTGCTTCAGTGCCATGTTGTAGAACTCATTGTATCTCAAGGGCTCAAAGAGAACAAGAGCGAGTTGGATTTCTTCTCTGAGACCACCCCTGAACTGATAAATCATGGTCTTCTCATGAGGTACGTCCTGCTTAGCAAAGCGGGTGAGCTTCTGGAACAACTTGTTGTAGTCATAGACAGACAAGGAGCCTTGCTTCAGATTGCGGAATTCCTCACACTTGCTTTCAACCACGCTCTGGGGAGTATGATGGGCTCGGAAATCTCGACGGAAATCATCCCAAGTGATAACACGTCCACCTCGGGAATCCTTGTACTGCTGGAACCATTCTGCAGCTTGATCTTTGAGTTGGAAGGAAGCGAACTTGACAAAGTCCTCAGGCCTGACGTTACTGCACTCGAAATGCTTACACAGATCCACAAGCCAATCGTCAGCATCGGTTGCCTCAACACAATTGCTGAAAGTCTTTGGCCCGTTAGCAAGGAACTGGTTGAGTGTAGCAAAGTGATTCTGATTGTTGCCTTGATTCCCTTTGTTGCCTTGATTGCGCTCTTGGAGAATTTGCATGATATATTGTGTGTTTGCATTGGTTGCGGCCATCACAGCTTGCCATGCCTCCGGAGGAGGTGGAGGCGGTGACGGATCAGGATTCGGAGTCGTGCGTGTTGGAGGAGCCATCCTGAAGAGGTTGACCACCATTAGCACATTGATAGATAAATATTGAGGCTGAATCTAACGGAATGAAAATTGGAACATATAGTCTTCACATCCGAACAAAATGAACAAATGCATTCCTCTTGAAATGGTCACATATCCATAAATTGATAAGCCACGTAGAATTAAGGTAGAGAAATAAATCAACAAGGTATGGATCAAGAACGAATAATCGGTAAGAAATCCCAATCTCAAACCAATATCCGTGGAAGAAGAACTAGAGCTACTAGAATTCCCACCTATGAAACTCCCGAACCTTTCCAGTTATGCAATTAGGTGTTGGGGATACAGGGGAAGCATAATATCTCACCCAAACTAGCAAATCCTACATCCAGCTGTATCCATCCTTCAACACATAACCAAGAAAACTTCGAAAACCATCTACCTCAACCTTTGAAAAGCATCCGTTATACAAGTTATGGCGATACTCCCGAACTCCCGCCCCAGTACTGGGTGGTGTCGAGATTATCTCACCAACGAACTGCATAAAAGAGATTTTCGATGTCGGCGTACTAAACTCAGGTATTCCAGAACTGCAACGATAAAATTATGTTGACAACACCTCAGAGCACAACTCCCCGGGACACTTCCACTAAACCCCGGACAGGAGGCACCAAGACAATGTTCTCATCATAAAACCATCGGAACGATTCCAAGATACCCGCGTGATCCTAAATTTTCTTTAGTGAAATTTGAGAAGAGAAGAGTCAAAACTCTACGTCGGGATGCCTTACCAGAGCGATGAGGAGACTAGGAAGTAAAAAGAATTCCTAAACTATCCGATATATAATTCCTAAATGACTCAAAACATTTTTCTAGACACAACTCGGCCGCTAATAACGATCAAGCAATGGGGCTCCTAAGGTCGGGAAGGCTCTTATTAACAACTTGTAACACTCTAGATGCGACTATAACTCCCACGTGTCGAGGCACGACTTAGAGGCATAATCACATTGAAGGCATATGTCGCAAGTTAGGCAATCTTCACAACATCCCATGTAATATGATAATAAAGGGGAGATAACATAGTTGGCTTACACTCGCCACGTCAATCAAGTACATAAATAACATTACCTCATCCAAACACTCATGGCCCGACTACGGCACCAAAATAAAAGAGAACCCAACATGCGACAACGGTCCCGTTCACCCCCAACTGAGCACCACTACTGATCATCGGGAAAGGAAACATAGTAACGTTGAGAGTCCTCGTCGAACTCCCACTTGTGCTCAAGTGCGTCTCCTGGAGCGGAATCATCAGGCCCTGCATCTGGTATTATAGTAATCTGTGAGCCACAGGGACTCAGCAATCTCGCACCGTCGCGATCAAGACTATTTAAGCTTATAGGTAAGGCAAGGTAAATATGAGTGCAGCTGCAGCAAGCGACTAGCAAGTATGGTGGCTAACTTATTCGCAAAAGAGAGCGAGAAGAGGAGGCAAAGCGCGAGCGAGAAACTAGAGAGCAACCTGCGCAAACATTACTCCAACACCGTGTCCACTTCCCGGACTCCGCCGAGAAGACGCCATCATGGTAACACACTCAGTTGATTCATTTTAATTAAGTTAAGGTTCAAGTTATCTACAACCAACATTAACAAATTCCCATCTGCCCATAACCGCGGGCACAACTTTCGAAAGTTCAATCCCTGCAGGGGAGTCCCAACTTAGCCCATGACAAGCTATCACGGTCAACGAAGGAATAGACCTCCTCCCAAGACATTCCGATCAGACTCGGTATCTCGGTTCTTCAAGACACTTCGACAGGTTAAAACAAGACCAGCAACACCGCCCGAATGTGCCGACAAATCCTGATAGGAGCTGCACAAATCTCATTCTCAGGGCACACTCAGATGAGAAAGACGTCGGGTAGGCCAGCCTAGAGTTGCCCCTGGTAGCCCCGGACATCGCTCGGTTGGACCAACACTCATAGGAGCACTGGCCCCGGGGGGGGGGGGGGGGGTTAAAATAAGATGACCCTTGAGTCTGCAGAACCCAAGGGAAAGAAAAGGCTAGGTGGCGAATGGTAAAACCAAGGTTGGGCATTGCTGGAAAAGCTTTAATCAAGGCGAACTATCAAGGGGTTCCCATTATAACCCAACCGCGTAAGGAACGCAAAATCCGGGAACATAACACCGATATGACGGAAACTAGGGCGGCAAGAGTGGAACAAAACACTAGGCGAGAGGCCGAGCCTTCCACCCTTTACCAAGTATATAGATGCATTAAGATAACATAGCAATATAATGATATCCCAACAAGTAAATAAATGTTCCAACAAGGAACGGCCTTCAATCTTCACCTGCAACTAGCAACGCTATAAGAGGGGCTGAGCAAAGCGGTAACATAGCCAATCAACGGTTTGCTAGGACATGGTGGGTTAGAGGTTTGACATGGCAAATTGGGAGGCTTGAAAGCAAGTGGTAGGCATCGTAGCATTGGCGTAGCAAAAGAGCAAGCAAACTAGCATAGCAAAGATAGTAGTGATTTCGAGGGTATGATCATCTTGCCTGCAAGTTGTCAGAGTTGACTGGATCCTCGAAAGCAAACTCAACGGGCTCCTTGTTAGCGAACTCGTCTCCCGTCTCTACCCAAACAAGACAAACAATCAACAAGGATACAATCAACCACGTGCAAGGATCAAGCAATATGATGCAATGATGATATGCTATGTGGGATGCGATGCGGGATGCAAAATGCAAGATAAGACAGGAAAAGCATGAACCCGGCCTCAACTTGGAAATCCAAGTGTGCCACTGGAAAGATGAGATGAAATCGCTTGAAAACGATATAAAGAACGCCGGAATCGGAGTTACGGTTTGGAAATGGCAAGCGATTCAAAAATGACACCGGTTTGCGATTTACAGCAAGTAGCCATCTAAATGCAATGAGATGAACATGCTACAGCACCCAAACATGACAAAAAAATACATGTCAGGGATGCATTCAAGATTCTTAACAAAAGTCTAGCACTGAGCTACGGCCAATTCATCCATTAACAGGTTCAAACAAGCATGGCAAAAATGCATATGCCAAACAGATCTCAGACTTAGTGAAATTAACACTTGTCTGGAATTTCAGATCAGGCAGCACTCTTCGGAGCAACAAAACTACATGCTACAGGACCTGAACATGGCAAAGTAAAGCATGGCATGGAGCTACTCAAAGAGCTTAACAAAAGTCCCTTAGTGACCTTGAGCCAAAAGGGATCAGAAAATACAATTGCAAGCATGTGAACATAGCAAAAACATAATCAGTTTTCAGACTTAGTGAAAACTGACACATGCTGAAACATAACTCAAGTACGCATGTTTACGAGCTCGATGCACTCACTATGATGCAAGTCATGGCAAGACAAGCATACATCCATCAAGAAGGCACACAATGCAAGCTAGACATGGCAAGATCAATAGCATAGCATGCACGGATCAACTACAACATAATCGGCAAAATTGCAAACAAGGATGGCGGCGCGCGGCGACGGGGAGCGGCGGAGCGGCTTGACGGCGGATGGCGGCGCGAGGCGGTGCGGCAGGCGGGAGGCGGCGGCCCGATCGCGCGGAGGAGAGGGCCCGCCCTGGGCCGGGACGGGCCGCGGCGGTGGGAGGCCGGCGCGGGATAGGTGGCGCCTTAGGATTGGCGGCGGCGATGTGTCCGCTAGGAGGCGGACATGTCCGGTGGCGGCGTGAGCAGGTTTTAGGGTTTCGGGGAAAGAAAGAGATCCGAAAACGGAGGGGTTCTTTAAATAGAGGTAGAGGGATCTAGGAGAGTCCAAATGAGGTGCGGTTTTCGGCCACGCGATCGTGATCGAACGCTCTAGATGATGGAGAAGACTTAGGTGGGTTTTGGGCCAAATTGGAGGGGTGTTGGGCTGCAACACACACGAGGCCTTTTCGGTCCCTCGGTTAACCGTTGGAGTATAAAACGAAGTCCAAATGATACGAAACTTGACAGGCGGTCTACCGGTAGTAAACCAAGGCCGCTTGGCAAGTCTCGGTCCAATCCGGAAATGTTTAATCCCCACACATGAAAGAAAGCTAGAACTGACCACCGGAGGAGAAAGAAGCGTCGGAATGCAAAACGGACAACGGGGAAAATGCTCGAATGCATGAGATGAACACGTATGCAAATGCAATGCCCATGATGATATGATATGAGATGCATGACAACGACAAAAACACACGGAGACAAAGACCCAAACCCGAGAATATAAATTAACTTAACGCCGGAAACGGCAAGAGTTGGAGTACAAATTGGGAAAGTTACATCCGGGGTGTTACAGTTGCCCCTATGATCGGCTACGTTGACGACGACCCCTCTTTGCCAGAGCAACCAGGCAAGCAAACCCCCTTGAGCATTCCGATATCGCCTATTTCTTTCCCTCTCATGCTTGCATTAGAGCGGCTGCTGCTTTCTGTATGATCCTACTATGATGCATAGCCTGTTGTTGTTACCTGCTTTCATACCTTACCTGCTTATCCTAAAACTGCTTAGTATAGGTTGGTTAGAGATCCATCAGTGACCCCAGCTTGCCCCAGTTGCCTCGCTTTATGTTCGATGACTCAATCAATGTGATCGACGTCCAGGCCCCGGCACCGCACATCACCCCCCTAGTTGTACGACTCTGCAGAGTTACCATCGAGTGCCGAGGGTGGAACCTCTTACATCACTCCTCATGAGATCTCTGTAATGTAGCTATGCGGCTGGGGTCATCGAGGGTAATTTCTTCCTTAACCACTTCCGTTACGGCTCTGTCGTGCAACCCCTCAAGTGTGAACCTCGAGGGTGGATCCTCTTATGTTCACCTTGATGATAACATCGAGTGGAATTCACCGGGGGTGATTCCTCGGGTTTTCCCCTTGGTGTTAGACACACAGTTACTATGGTTACTATGACTTTGCATTGAGCCATGTTACTAAAGACGGGTCGGCCCTGAGGGGTACCCGCGCGAGCTTAATAGCGAGTGATGTGGAGTCGGGTTGACCTAGAAGGTGCCCGCGAGATACTTATGAGGCGTGGCCGGGCATTCTTAGCCCTTGCCGCAAGTACTCGAGACGGGGCGACGGGGTCACATCGATCGTGAGTCTCTGCTCGTTACCGCTTGCTCCTAATCCACTATGGTTTCGATGTTTGATCCGAGGGGCCTCTGGCCTGATAGCACTAACCATGACATGGGCATAGTATGGGTGTTCTGTGTCGTATACATCAGCCGAAGCTTAATAGATGTCAGTGACTAAGCGGCGCGTGCCGGGTTGGACTATTAAGCTCCTGCCTTGTCGGAGGAGGTAGCTAGGTCTGCTCACCGGCCGCGTACGCAACGTGCAGGAGTTCCGAGGGAGATGGCCTGTTTAGTCCGGTGTGCTGACCTCTCTATTAAGCCTAGGTCGGGTTGTGGCATATTGTTTGGACAAGGCCGGGCATGACCCAGGGAAGTGTGTCCGGCCGAAGTTAATCGAGCGTGGTGGGTAAGTTGCTGCACCCCTGCAGGGAAGAAAACATCTATCGATAGCCTGTACTACGATAACGGACACTTGGAGTTGTATCCCGATCGATACAACTAGAACTGGATACTTGTGATGAGAACTGGATGGTGATGAGAATTGGAATGTGTTGACACTTGGATAGTATGGCTCTGGGATTGCTTTCTTGCAGGGAGTAGAGAAAGGATCTCTGGCTGAGGTTGATAACACTTCTACTACTTTACTTTATGCTACTCTAGTCCCTCCTGTTGCTGCAAGATGGTGGTTTCCAGAAGATGCTAGTCTTCGATAGGCTAGGCTTTCCCCTTCCCTTCTGGAATTCTACAGTTTAGTCCACAGATACAACCCATTCCTTTGATAAAGATGCATACTTAGTTCAAATCTGATGTAAGTCTTGCGAGTACTTTAGATGAGTACTCATGGATGCTTTGCTACCTCTTTTTCCCCCATACCCGATTGTTGCGACCAGATGACGGATCCCAGGAGCCAGACGACACCACTGATGGATACTACTACCCCGAGGGTGCCTACTACTACAAGATGGCCATTGACGACCTGGGGTAGTTAGGAGGCTCCCAGGCAGGAGGCCTTGCCTTTTCGATCGTTGCTACATTTGTGCTAGCCTTCTTAAGGCAAACTTGTCTAACTTATGTATGACTCAGATATTGTTGCTGCCGCTGACTCTTGTGTATTCGAGCTTATGTATTCGAGCCCTCGAGGCCCCTGGCTTGTACTATAAAGCTTGTATTATTTTAATTTGTCTCTAGAGTTGTGTTGTGATATCTTCCCGTGAGTCCTTGATCTTGATGGTACACATTTGCGTGTATGATTAGTGTACGACTGAATCGAGGGCGTCACAAGTTGGTATCAGAGCCGACTGCCTGTAGGATCCCCCTTTCCAACTCCTTGGCCAGAGCTGAGTCTAGTCTTTGAAAAACCGTTTTACTAACATGGTTGTGCGGCTTAAAGGCCCACATCGCCATTGGGTGGTATTAGGATCTTTTATTCCTCGTCTATGCTCTGGGACTCTGATCTCTCTTCTATTCAGGTTAAACATTTTACTAACTCTGACATTAGGTTCTCGTACCCACTCCCTCCCGGAGAGCCCCTCAGCCCAGATGGTCGCTTGCTTCAACAAAAGATTCTGAAGATACTCCTCGATGAGTTCCGAGACACTGTGCCCACTTCCTTGCAGTTCCCTACCACCGATATATCCTTATAGATAACTACATACACTTGGCATTCATACAATCATCCCTTGTTGCTCTTGTTATTACAAGATGCCCTGAACTGCTCACCTTTGTTCCCAGAATCCTTTGAGCTTACCGCCTTGTAGTTCCTTGTCACCTGAATACCCCTACAGATAACTTTGTGCACCTACCGAGTATCCGCTAATCCTCAGTTGATTCATGTACTTCACAAAAGTCTTCGTAATACCATTCGTTCTTGTGAAAAATCCTCAACAGCCTATTGTTCTTGAATTTCTTGCTTGCTTGCATTACGGTTAATACCATAAGTGTAATAATCTTATTGTATTCCTTTATCATTATCAGTTTGAGTCCGTTGATACAATATGTTGCGAATGCTCGCAATCGTCAATCAGATCCTAGAATTCATCCTTCTGGCTCAGACGTCATATTAAACATGAGCTGGATCTCGACCAATCAAATTGCCATCGATTGTACCTCTAAGGCTATTCAACCTATCCATCCCTAATCAGGGCATTGCTTCTGATCCCTTGTCTTGGAATTCATAATTCCTTTGCAATTGAGCTTTGAGTTAGTCAGTTGTTTCTATAATCTGATCTCCCTGCATTCTTCCTTCCTATGGTTGAGTACTGATGCTCACATCAGATCCCTTGTGGACCACCAGACCCCCCCTTTTTGGATTTTATCTGACAACGTCCTTCATATTAAATAAGCTTGTGAACCTTTCCTTGGATACATAATGCTTTTGGTAAATTGTATCCTCTGCTTTCTCAAGCATGCTCTACTACCGAGCTTGCATTACTTATTCTCGAAATTTATGATATATGTTCCTAAGATGCCTCGATGGGTTGAACCATGACTTCCCTAATCTGTGTGAACTTGGAAGTTAGGCGGGTTATACTCTACTGGCTTTTCGTCAGGTAAAATTTCAATACTACAGCTTCATCAAGAGCGAGAAGTAAAATGAGAGGTTATGCATTGGAGAAGTGGGAATCGACCTTGAACTTTGTGTTCATGCCCATGGACCTAATGTGGAACTTATCATGGAAGCTTCTTGTGATATAATAACCCCCTTATTATAAGTTCATATGGTATCTATATTTGGTCCTTTGCAACCGTGGTTCTCACCATGATTGTTGCCCTTTAATTCCATTTCTCAGACAAGTTAAAGAACTTGTCTTTTGCAGATCAATGCATCTCCACAACCTCTATTTTGATCTTCCTTAGAGTATTACCCTCCAGTACCTCGAGAATATCAAAGAAATGTGTTGCTTCCTATGAGTCTTCATCTAGTATTGCTTCTCACCGATTTCAGATTTCCCCCAGGACCTGAGTTATTAATCATTCGAGGGCACCGATAAGTGAATCGGTTGAATCGATTCTGCACTCTGATCCTATAACTCTTAGTAATTTTCATTTCTTACGAGTTCAATAAGCCTTCAAGTCATTCCTAGCCTGGCCGGCTATGTCATTATAGTGCTAAATTTTAACTATGCTACCTGGTCCTTCCCGAAGCACAATTTTTGATGATGATCTAAGCCTACGTCGATCTTCCTCATCTTATCATTTCACCTTGAACAACAAGCTTGACTTCCAGCTTGTGTCGAATCTATGGTTCTCATAGCCTTTCACTTCATCCTTCCTTTTTGATTGATGGCATCTTCTTAGAGTCTCTCGACAAAATTTGTTGTGATCACCGTCAAAACTTTGGCTTCTTCAGAGATGTCAATTGAATTCATGGCTAGAAATACCATCTTTGCCTCTCGATGATTTGTGTCAGCATCAACAACATTCTTGTCTTCCCCCCAACACAAACTTGATCATATTAATTTCGGGAATACATCCTTTATGACATGTCGATGGATTACTACTGAGCCCGTCGGACGCACCCTCATCTTTTCCCTGCTAAAATTGTATGACTTATTTTCTAAGTTGTTTCCAATGGATCCTTGGTGTATCCAAAGTCTGACCTTTGCTTGTAACCATGTCAATGCTATCTCGAAGCATGTCTGTGGTAATCCGATCTCCAATAAGAACATTTGAAGCATGATACTAACTTTTCTTTATTAGTTATCCAAACACCGTTGTATGGGTAATGTCATGAAATTTCTTTCCCCTTACCAAAATGGTTTTATACTTCTATCCTGTCATGGATATCATGCTCTGCCTTTCCTTGGGAAAGTTATACTCTAATACTTGGGTATAAACACATTTCCTTTCCATTGGTCTGATTATAATAATAATCACATTTTTCCTTTCCATTGTTTTGTTTCACCTTTCTTGTAATCTAACTTGTCTGAGCAGAGATAAATCCCTGCTTAAGTAAGCACCTCGAGGTAAAATTTGTCAGTAAGACCCTGTTACTATTGTTGTTGACATTCCGGTAGCCACTGATCGATGAGAACTTTGCTGTTGGTCCACCTCGTTCAACGAGCAAGAAAATGGTTCTCTTCATCCCTCACCCTTGGTACCAACATTGTTGCCGACATAACTAACATACTATCCTCTGACATGCCTTGCTATCATAACCGTGCAAGATGCCAGCACCCTTCCTACTTTTAACCCACATGGTGGGCCCATAACCCACAGTTCCACAGGATCGAAACCTGACTCTCCTATAGCCCCTGTTTCTAAGGTCACTCCTCACGCTTGGCTTCGTATCATGTCACCAGCCACCTTCCGAGGGATGATCTATTCTTGATGCTCTGAACCCCTTTCTCACACTCGATTCAGGTATCAATCGTTTGTCCATCCGGTTGAAACTTCCTATTGTACCTTCATACTTTGCTCTCGATTTTTACTAAGTTTCAACTCGAGAGATACTTCTGCCTCATTCCTTGAATTGTTTATCAGATAATTAACCCTATAAGGGTCAGTTCTCCCGAAGTTACTCTTTACTTCCCCACTTAAATCTCGGGATGAGATTTCTTGTAGTGGAGGAGATTTGTAACACCCCCAGTGTCATGCTACAGTAATCCCCTGTTAATGGTGCCATGTCATCTTGTTACTATGGCTAATCTTCACTTGATCCAAATCAAAATTCAAATTCAAATCCAATCCAAAGTCAAAAATTCATATTTTCCAAAACCTAAAAAACTAAAATGTACAAAGTGTGGCAAATAACCCCCTAACTAATATTGGTGGTGGAGCAAACCTTTTTTTAGTATTTAAATGCCCTTAATTAAATAAAGCAGTGATCAAAGCAATAAACTAAATGCTTTTTGAATTATAAAAAAAATACTAGACTAACTTATTTAACTACCAAACTAGTCGTGGCGGTAACCTAATTTCTATTAATAATTTAGGTTTAAGTTTTGTGTTTAATAAAGCTTTTCTGCTTTAAATGAAAAAAAACTAACAATAAAACAAAAAAAGAGAGAAGAACCCTCCCTGGGCCTTTTGGCCCACGTGGCCACTAGCAGGCCGGCCCAACCGCCCCCACTCTCCATAACCTCCCCACCCGAAAACCTAACACCCCAGAACCACCATCACCCCCACTCCCCATGATCCCCTTCTTCCCCCTCCCGATCTAGGATCCCCAACGCCGTGCCCAACCCGCCATCTACCCCCCAGAAGACCCCCTCCGTTTGTCGGACGCCTTGCAGCTCCTCCCTCGCACCCCGTCGCCTCTCCCTCGTCGGTCGATGCCTGCTGACGCCGCGCCTGTTGCTCGCCGCCACGATGACGCCGCCTCACCGCCGGAATGCAATTGTCCCATCCTCCTCCCCAACTGCTCCAACGAGCCCGCTGCCAGACCCCCACGCTCCGTTGTGAGCCCACGTCAATTCCCCCTCCTTCCCCTCGATTCTGTCGTCGTACACAGCCGCACGCGCCGTTGGCCACCATGGCCGCGCTCGAGCCGTCCCCCACCCGCGCTGGCCTCGCCTGCTCCGGCCGCGGCCTCCAGCCTCGCCCGCGCCACTTCTTATTCTCGATGGCCGTCCCTCCCTCCGCCAATGCCACCCGCCGCCACCGGCCTGACCCTGCTCACTAGCGCCATCCGCAAGCGAGCCCCGCCGAGCCCGCTGGCTGGCCTTGTCCCCCCAGCGCCAGCCTCGCCACCCGCCTCTATCCCCGCTTCGCCTCACCACCACGCCCAACCCGCGACATTGCTCGTCGTTCGCCCGCGCCTCGCAGCCCCGATCCGGCCGGCCGCTCTCTTCCGTGCCCAGCACCACTCCGTCGCGCTATGCGCTTCGGCGTCCGGTGCCGGTGCCCACGCCCATGCCCCCCTGGGGCTCCGTCCTGCCCGTTCGCCCGTAAACACACACCCGCCCCGCTAAGGCCCTCGGCCTATGGCGGTTGGGGCCCACACCCCCTGTAAAAAACGAAAAAGATAATGTTAATAAAAATAAAAATAATAAATAAAGTTAATTAATTAACCACTTGATTAGCTTAATTAACTCAGTTTAGTAAACCTAATTAACTTGTTTAGTTAATTAAAACTGTTGATTAGCTGTTAGCCTATGACAGAACGGCCCCACACGTCAGGGTTGACTCTCGTCAACTTAGTTAACTGCTGATGTCATGATGACATCATGCTGAGGCAATAACCCCATTTTAGATTTAATAATAATTTCAAAATATTGCTAAAACTTTAATAATTCATAGAAAAACAACCGTAGCTCGGATGAAAATGCTTTGTACATGAAAGTTGCTCAGAACGACGAGACAAAACCGAATATGTGGCCCGTTCGTCCGCCACACATACCTAGCATAGCAAACACGCGACTTTCCCCCTCCGGTTCTTTTGTCCGAAAACGCGGAACACCAGGAATACTTTCTCGGATGTCCCCCCCTTTGCCAGTATCGCCTAGTACTGCGTTAGGTCACCCCTAGCACCGCGTATTGCCATGTTATGCTATCTTTGCTCTGTATTTACTGTTTCTTCCCCCTCTTCTCTCCGATAGACCCCGAGACCGATGCTGCCCCTGTGATCGACTACGTCGACGATGACCCCTCTTTGCCAGAGCAACCAGGCAAGCAAACCCCCCTTGAGCATTCCGATATCGCCTATTACTTTCCCTCTCATGCTTGCATTAGAACTACTACTGCTTTCTGTATGATCCTACTCTGATGCATAGCCTGTTGTTGTTACCTGCTTTCATACCTTACCTGCTTATCCTAAAACTGCTCAGTATAGGTTGGTTAGAGATCCATCAGTGACCCCAGCTTGTCCCAGTTGCCTTGCTTTATGTTCGATGACTCAATCAATGTGATCGATGTCCAGGCCCCGGCACCGTACATCACCCCCTAGTTGTACGACTCTGCAGAGTTACCATCGAGTGCCGAGGGTGGAACCTCTTACATCACTCCTGATGAGATCTCTATAGTGTAGCTATACGGTCGGGGGTCATCGAGGGTGATTTCTTCCTTAACCACTTCCGTTATGGCTCTGTCGTGCAACCCCTCAAGTGTGAACCTCGAGGGTGGATCCTCTTACGTTCACCTTGATGATAACATTGAGTGGAATTCACCGGGGGTGATTCCTCGGGTTTTCCCCTTGGTGTTAGACACACAGTTACTATGGTTACTATGACTTTGCACTGAGCCATGTTACTAAAGACGGGTCGGCCCTGAGGGGTACCCGCGCGAGCTTAATAGCGAGTGATGTGGAGTCGGGTTGACCTAGAAGGTGCCCGCGAGATACTTACTAGGCATGGCCGGGCATTCTTATCCCTTGCCGCAAGTACTCGAGACGGGGTGACGGGGTCACATCGATCGTGAGTCTCTGCTCGTTACCGCGTGCTCCTAATCCACTACGGTTTCGATGTTTGATCTGAGGGGCCTATGGCCTGATAGCACTAACCATCACGTGGGCATAGTATGGGCGTTCTGCATCGTATACATCAACCAAAGCTTAATAGATGTCAGCGACTGACCGGCGCGCGCCGGGTTGGACTGTGTAAGCTCCTGCCTTGTTGAAGGAGGTAGCTAGGTCTGCTCACCGGCCGCGTACACAACGTGCAGGAGTTCCGGGGGAGATGGCCCATGACCCCTGGGGGCATAGATTTAGTCCGATGCTGACCTCTCTATTAAGCCTAGGTTGGGTTGCGGCATATTGTTTGGCCGAGGCCGGGCATGACCCAGGAAAGTGTGTCCGGCCGAAGTTAATCGAGCGTGGTGGGTAAGTTGCTGCACCCCTGCAGGGAAGAAAACATCTATCGATAGCTTGTACTACGGTAAAGGACACTTGGAGTTGTATCCCGATCGATACAACTAGAACTGGATACTTGTGATGAGAACTGGATGGTGATGAGAATTGGAATGTGTTGACACTTGGATAGTATGGCTCTGGGATTGCTTTGTCGCAGGGAGTAGAGAAAGGATCTCTGGCTGAGGTTGATAACACTTCTACTACTTTACTTTATGCTACTCTACTCCCTCCTGTTGCTGCAAGATGGTGGTTTCCAGAAGATGCTAGTCTTCGATAGGCTAGGCTTTCCCCTTCCCTTCTGGCATTCTACAGTTTAGTCCATAGATACAACCCATTCCTTTGATAAAGATGCATACTTAGTTCAGATCTGATGTAAGTCTTGCGAGTACTTTAGATGAGTACTCATGGATGCTTTGCTACTTCTTTTTGATTGTTGCGACCAGATGACGGATCCCAGGAGCCAGACGACACCACTGATGGATACTACAACCCCAAGGGTGCCTACTACTACAAGACGGCCGCTGACGACCTGGAGTAGTTAGGAGGCTCCCAGGCAGGAGGCCTTGCCTTTTCGATCGTTGCTACATTTGTGCTAGCCTTCTTAAGGCAAACTTGTCTAACTTATGTATGTACTCAGATATTGTTGCTTCCGCTGACTCTTGTGTATTCGAGCTTATGTATTCGAGCCCTCGAGGCCCCTGGCTTGTAATATAAAGCTTGTATTATTCTAATTTGTCTCTAGAGTTGTGTGGTGATATCTTCCCGTGAGTTCTTGATCTTGATGGTCACATTTACGTGTATGATTAGTGTACGACTGAATCGAGGGCGTCACAAGTTGGTATCAGAGCCGACTGCCTGTAGGATCCCCCTTTCTAGCTCCTTGGCTGAAGCTGAGTCTAGTCTTTGAAAAACCGTTTTACTAACATGGTTGTGCGGCTTACAGGCCCACGTCGCCATTGGGTGGTATTAGGATCTTTTATTCCTCGTCTATGCTCTGGGACTCTGATCTCTCTTCTATTCAGGTTAAACATTTTACTAACTTTGACATTAGGTTCTCGTACCCACTCCCTCCCGGAGAGCCCCTCAGCCCAGATGGTCGCTTGCTTCAACAAAAGATTCTGAAGATACTCCTCGATGAGTCCCGAGACCCTGTGACCACTTCCTTGCAGTTCCCTACCACCGATATATCCTTATGGATAACTACATACACTTGGCATTCATACAATCATCCCTTGTTGCTCTTTTTATTACAAGATGCCCTGAACTGCTCACCTTTGTTCCAAGAATCCTTTGAGCTTACCGCCTTGTAGTTCCTTGTCACCTGAATACCCCTACGGATAACTTTGTGCACCTACTGAGTATCCGCTCATCCTCAGTTGATTCATGTACTTCACAAAAGTCTTCGTAATACCATTCGTTCTTGTGAAAAATCCTCAACAGCCTATTGTTCTTGAATTTCTTGCTTGCTTGCATTACGGTTAATACCATAAGTGTAATAATCTTATTGTCTTCCTTTATCATTATCAGTTTGAGTCCGTTGATACAATATGTTGCGAATGCTCGCAATCGTCAATCAGATCCTAGAATTCATCCTTCTGGCTCAGACGTCATATTAAACATGAGCTGGATCTCGACCAATCAAATTGCCATCGATTGTACCTCTAAGGCTATTCAACCTATCCATCCCTAATCAGGGCATTGCTTCTGATCCCTTGTCTTGGAATTCATAATTCCTTTGCAATTGAGCTTTGAGTTAGTCAGTTGTTTCTATAATCTGATCTCCCTGCATTCTTCCTTCCTATTGTTGAGTACTGATGCTCACATCAGATCCCTTGTGGACCACCAGACCCCCCCCTTTTGGATTTTATCCGACAACGTCCTTCATATTAAATAAGCTTGTGAACCTTTCCTTGGATACATAATGCTTTTGGTAAATTGTATCCTCTGCTTTCTCAAGCATGCTCTACTACCGAGCTTGCATTACTTATTCTCGAAATTTATGATATATGTTCCTAAGATGCCTCGATGGGTTGAACCATGACTTCCCTAATCTGTGTGAACTTGGAAGTTAGGCGGGTTATACTCTACTGGCTTTTCGTCAGGAAAAATTTCAATACTACAGCTTCATCAAGAGTGAGAAGTAAAATGAAAGGTTATGCATTGGAGAAGTGGGAATCGACCTTGAACTTTGTGTTCATGCCCATGGACCTAATGTGGAACTTATCATGGAAGCTTCTTGTGATATAATAACCCCCTTATTATAAGTTCATATGGTATCTATATTTGGTCCTTTGCAACCGTGGTTCTCACCATGATTGTTCCCCTTTAATTCCATTTCTCAGACAAGTTAAAGAACTTGTCTTTTGCAGATCAATGCATCTCCACAACCTCTATTTTGATCTTCCTTAGAGTATTACCCTCCAGTACCTCGAGAATATCAAAGAAATGTGTTGCTTCCTATGAGTCTTCATCTAGTATTGCTTCTCACCAATTTCAGATTTCCCCCAGGACCTGAGTTATTAATCATTCGAGGGCACCGATAAGTGAATCGGTTGAATCGATTCTGCACTCCGATCCTATAACTCTTAGTAATTTTCATTTCTTACGAGTTTAATAAGCCTTCAAGTCATTCCTAGCCTGGACGGCTATGTCATTATAGTGCTAAATTTTAACTATGCTACCTGGTCCTTCCCGAAGCACAATTTTTGATGATGATCTAAGCCTACGTCGATCTTCCTCATCTTATCATTTCACCTTGAACAACAAGCTTGACTTCCAGCTTGTGTCGAATCTATGGTTCTCATAGCCTTTCACTTCATCCTTCCTTTTTGATCGATGGCAACTTCTTAGAGTCTCTCGACAAAATTTGTTGTGATCACCGTCAAAACTTTGGCTTCTTCAGAGATGTCTATTTAATTCATGGCTAGAAATACCATCTTTGCCTCTCGATGATTTGTGTCAGCATCAACAACATTCTTGTCTTCCCCCCAACACAAACTTGATCATATTAATTTCGGGAATACATCCTTTATGACATGTCGATGGATTACTACTGAGCCCGTCGGACGCACCCTCATCTTTTCCCTGCTAAAATTGTATGACTTATTTTCTAAGTTGTTTCCAATGGATCCTTGGTGTATCCAAAGTCTGACCTTTGCTTGTAACCATGTCAATGCTATCTCGAAGCATGTCTGTGGTAATCCGATCTCCAATAAGAACATTTGAAGCACGATACTAACTTTTCTTTATCAGTTATCCAAACACCATTGTATGGGTAATGTCATGAAATTTCTTTCCCCTTACCAAAATGGTTTTATACTTCTATCCTGTCATGGATATCATGCTCTGCCTTTCCTTGGGAAAGTTATACTCTAATACTTGGGTATAAACACATTTCCTTTCCATTGGTCTGATTATAATAATAATCACATTTTTCCTTTCCATTGTTTTCTTTCACCTTTCTTGTAATCTAACTTGTCTGAGCAGAGATAAATCCCTGCTTAAGTAAGCACCTCGAGGTAAAATTTGTCAGTAAGACCCTGCTACTATTGTTGTTGACATTCCGGTAGCCACCGATGGATGAGAACTTTGCTGTTGGTCCGCCTCGTTCAACGAGCAAGAAAATGGTTCTCTTCATCCCTCACCCTTGGTACCAACATTGTTGCCGACATAACTGACATACTATCCTCTGACATGCCTTGCTATCATAACCGTGCAAGATGCCAGCACCCTTCCTATTTTTAACCCACATGGTGGGCCCATAACCCACAGTTCCACAGGATCGAAACCTGACTCTCCTATACCCCCTGTTTCTAAGGTTATTCCTCACGCTTGGCTTCGTATCATGTCACCAGCCACCTTTCGAGGGATGATCTATTCTTGATGCTCTGAACCCCTTTCTCACACTCGATTCAGGTATCAATCGTTTGTCCATCCGCTTGAAACTACCTATTGTACCTTCATACTTTGCTCTCGATTTTTACTAAGTTTCACCTCGAGAGATACTTCTGCCTCATTCCTTGAATTGTTTATCAGATAATTAACCCAATAAGGGTCAGTTCTCCCGAAGTTACTCTTTACTTCCCCACTTAAATCTCGGGATGAGATTTCTTGTAGTGGAGGAGATTTGTAACACCCCCAGTGTCATGCTACAATAATCCCCTGTTAATGGTGCCATGTCATCTTGTTACTGTGGCTAATCTTCACTTGATCCAAATCACAATTCAAATTCAAATCCAATCTAAAGTCAAAAATTCATATTTTCCAAAACCTGAAAAACTAAAATGTTCAAAGTGTGGCAAATAACCCCCTAACTAATATTGGTGGTGGAGCAAACCTTTTTTTAGTATTTAAATGCCCTTAATTAAATAAAGCAGTGATCAAAGCAATAAACTAAATGCTTTTTGAATTATAAAAAAATACTAGACTAACTTATTTAACTACCAAACTAGTCGTGGCAGTAACCTAATTTCTATTAATAATTTAGGTTTAAGTTTTGTGTTTAATAAAGCTTTTCTGCTTTAAATGAAAAAAAACTAACAATAAAACAAAAAAAGAGAGAAGAACCCTCCCTGGGCCTTTTGGCCCAGGTGGCCACTAGCAGGCCGGCCCAACCGCCCCCACTCTCCATAACCTCCCCACCCGAAAACCTAACACCCCAGAACAACCATCACCCCCACTCCCCACGATCCCCTTCTTCCCCTTCCCGATCTAGGATCCCCAACGCCGCGCCCAACCCGCCATCTACCCCCCGAAGACCCCCTCCCTTTGTCGGACGCCTTGCAGCTCCTCCCTCGCACCCCGTCGCCTCTCCCTCGTCGGTCGATGCCTGCTGACGCCGCGCCTGTTGCTCGCCGCCACGATGACGCCGCCTCACCGCCGGAATGCAATCGTCCCATCCTCCTCCCCAACTGCTCCAACGAGCCTGCTGCCAGACCCCCACGCTCCGTTGTGAGCCCACGTCAATTTCCCCTCCTTCCCCTCGACTCTGTCGTCGTACGCAGCCGCGCGCGCCATTTGCCACCATGGCCGCGCTCGAGCCGTCCCCCACCCGCGCTGGCCTCGCCTGCTCCGGCCGCGGCCTCCAGGCTCGCCCGCGCCACTTCTCATTCTCGATGGCCGTCCCTCCCTCCGCCGACGCCACCCGCCGCCACCGGCCTCACCCTGCTCACCAGCGCCATCCGCAAGCGAGCCCCGCCGAGCCCGCTCGCTGGCCTTGTCCCCCCAGCGCCAGCCTCGCCACCTGCCTCTATCCCCGCTTCGCCTCACCACCACGCCCAACCCGCGACATTGCTCGTCGTTCGCCCGCGCCTCGCAGCCCCGATCCGACCGGCCGCCCTCGTCCGTGCCCAGCACCACTCCGTCGCGCTATGCGCTTCGACGTCCGGTGCCGGTGCCCACGCCCGCGCCCCCCTGGGGCTCCGCCCTGCCCGTTCGCCCGTAAACAGACACCCGCCCCGCTAAGGCCCTCGGCCTATGGCGGTTGGGGCCCACACCCCCCTGTAAAAAACGAAAAAGATAATGTTAATAAATAATAATAAATAAAGTTAATTAATTAACCACTTGATTAGCTTAATTAACTCTGTTTAGTAAACCTAATTAACTTGTTTAGTTAATTAAAACTGTTGATTAGCTGTTAGCCTATGACAGAACGGCCCCACACGTCAGGGTTGACTCTCGTCAACTTAGTTAACTGCTAATGTCATGATGACATCATGCTGAGGCAATAACCCCATTTTAGATTTAATAATAATTTCAAAATATTGCTAAAACTTTAATAATTCATAGAAAAACAACCGTAGCTCGGATGAAAATGCTTTGTACATGAAAGTTGCTTAGAATGACGAGACGAATCCGAATATGTGGCCCGTTTGTCCGCCACACATACCTAGCATAGCAAACACACAACTTTTCCCCTCCGATTCTTTTGTCCAAAAACGCGGAACACCGGGAATACTTTCTCGGATGTCCCCCCCCCCTTTGCCAGTATCGCCTAGTACTGCGTTAGGTCACCCCTAGCACCGCGTATTGCCATGTTATGCTATCTTTGCTCTGTATTTACTGTTTCTTCCCCCTCTTCTCTCCAATAGACCCCGAGACCGATGTTGCCCCTTTGATCGACCACGTCGACGACGACCCCTCTTTGCCAGAGCAACCAGGCAAGCAAACCCCCCTTGAGCATTCCGATATCGCCTATTTCTTTCCCTCTCATTCTTGCATTAGAACTACTACTGCTTTCTGTATGATCCTACTCTGATGCATAGCCTGTTGTTGTTACCTGCTTTCATACCTTACCTGCTTATCCTAAAACTGCTTAGTATAGGTTGGTTAGAGATCCATCAGTGACCCAGCTTGTCCCAGTTGCCTCGCTTTATGTTCGATGACTCGATCAATGTGATCGACGTCCAGGCCCCGGCACCGCACATCACCCCCTAGTTGTACGACTCTGCAGAGTTACCATCGAGTGCCGAGGGTGGAACCTCTTACATCACTCCCGATGAGATCTCTGTAGTGTAGCTATACGGTCGGGGGTCATCGAGGGTGATATCTTCCTTAACCACTTCCGTTACGGCTCTGTCGTGCAACCCCTCAAGTGTGAACCTCGAGGGTGGATCCTGTTACGTTCACCTTGATGATAACATTGAGTGGAATTCACCGGGGATGATTCCTCGGGTTTTCCCCTTGGTGTTAGACACACAGTTACTATGGTTACTATGACTTTGCACTGAGCCATGTTACTAAAGACGGGTCGGCCCTGAGGGGTACCCGCGCGAGCTTAATAGCGAGTGATGTGGAGTCGGGTTGACCTGGAAGGTGCCCGCGAGATACTTACTAGGTGTGGCCGGGCATTCTTATCCCTTGCCGCAAGTACTCGAGACAGGGCGACGGGGTCACATCGATCGTGAGTCTCTGCTCGTTACCGCGTGCTCCTAATCCACTACGGTTTCGATGTTTGATCTGAGGGGCCTATGGCCTGATAGCACTAACCATCACGTGGGCATAGTATGGGCGTTCTGCATCGTATACATCAGCCAAAGCTTAATAGATGTCAGCGACTGAGCGGCGCGCACCGGGTTGGACTGTGTAAGCTCCTGCCTTGTTGAAGGAGGTAGCTAGGTCTACTCACCGGCCGCGTACACAACGTGCAGGAGTTCCGGGGGAGATGGCCCATGACCCCTGGGGGCATAGATTTAGTCCGATGCTGACCTCTCTATTAAGCCTAGGTCGGGTTGCGGCATATTGTTTGGCCGAGGCCGGGCATGACCCAGGAAAGTGTGTCCGGCCGAAGTTAATCGAGCGTGGTGGGTAAGTTGCTGCACCCCTGCAGGGAAGAAAACATCTATCGATAGCCTATACTATGGTAACGGACACTTGGAGTTGTATCCCGATCGATACAACTAGAACTGGATACTTGTGATGAGAACTGGATGGTGATGAGAATTGGAATGTGTTGACACTTGGATAGTATGGCTCTGGGATTGCTTTGTCGCAGGGAGTAGAGAAAGGATCTCTGGCTGAGGTTGATAATACTTCTACTACTTTACTTTATGCTACTCTACTCCCTCCTGTTGCTGCAAGATGGTGGTTTCCAGAAGATGCTAGTCTTCGATAGGCTAGGCTTTCCCCTTCCCTTCTGGCATTCTACAGTTTAGTCCACAGATACAACCCATTCCTTTGATAAAGATGCATACTTAGTTCAGATCTGATGTAAGTCTTGCGAGTACTTTAGATGAGTACCCATGGATGCTTTGCTACTTCTTTTTCCCCCATACCCGATTGTTGCGACCAGATGACGGATCCCAGGAGCCAGACGACACCACTGATGGATACTACTACCCCAAGGGTGCCTACTACTACAAGACGGCCGCTGACGACCTGGAGTAGTTAGGAGGCTCCCAGGCAGGAGGCCTTGCCTTTTCGATCGTTGCTACATTTGTGCTAGCCTTCTTAAGGCAAACTTGTCTAACTTATGTATGTACTCAGATATTGTTGCTTCCGCTGACTCTTGTGTATTCGAGCTTATGTATTCGAGCCCTCGAGGCCCCTGGCTTGTAATATAAAGCTTGTATTATTCTAATTTGTCTCTAGAGTTGTGTGGTGATATCTTCCCGTGAGTCCTTGATCTTGATGGTACACATTTACGTGTATGATTAGTGTACGACTGAATCGAGGGCGTCACAAGTTGGTATCAGAGCCGACTGCCTGTAGGATCCCCCTTTCCAACTCCTTGGCTGAAGCTGAGTCTAGTCTTTGAAAAACCATTTTACTAACATGGTTGTGCGGCTTACAGGCCCACGTCGCCATTGGGTGGTATTAGGATCTTTTATTCCTCGTCTATGCTCTGGGACTCTGATCTCTCTTCTATTCAGGTTAAACATTTTACTAACTCTGACATTAGGTTCTCGTACCCACTCCCTCCCGGAGAGCCCCTCAGCCCAGATGGTCGCTTGCTTCAACAAAAGATTCTGAAGATACTCCTCGATGAGTCCCGAGACCCTGTGCCAACTTCCTTGCAGTTCCCTACCACCGATATATCCTTATGGATAACTACATACACTTGGCATTCATACAATCATCCCTTGTTGCTCTTGTTATTACAAGATGCCCTGAACTGCTCTCCTTTGTTTTGAGAATCCTTTGAGCTTACCGCCTTGTAGTTCCTTGTCACCTGAATACCCCTACGGATAACTTTGTGCACCTACCGAGTATCCGCTCACCCTCAGTTGATTCATGTACTTCACAAAAGTCTTCGTAATACCATTCGTTCTTGTGAAAAATCCTCAATAGCCTATTGTTCTTGAATTTCTTGCTTGCTTGCATTATGGTTAATACCATAAGTGTAATAATCTTATTGTCTTCCTTTATCATTATCAGTTTGAGTCCGTTGATACAATATGTTGCGAATGCTCGCAATCCTCAATCAGATCCTAGAATTCATCCTTCCGGCTCAGACGTCATATTAAACATGAGCTGGATCTCGACCAATCAAATTGCCATCGATTGTACCTCTAAGGCTATTCAACCTATCCATCCCTAATCAGGGCATTACTTCTGATCCCTTGTCTTGGAATTCATAATTCCTTTGCAATTGAGCTTTGAGTTAGTCAGTTGTTTCTATAATCTGATCTCCCTGCATTCTTTCTTCCTATGGTTGAGTACTGATGCTCACATCAGATCCCTTGCGGACCACCAGACGCCCCCCCCTTTTTGGATTATATTCGACAACGTCCTTCATATTAAGTAAGCTTGTGAGCCTTTCCTTGGATACATAATGATTTTGGTAAATTGTATCCTCTGCTTTCTCAAGCATGCTCTACTACCGAGCTTGCGTTACTTATTCTTGAAATTTATGATATATGTTCCTAAGATGCCTCGATGGGTTGAACCATGACTTCCCTAATCTGTGTGAACTTGGAAGTTAGGCGGGTTATACTCTACTGGCTTTTCGTCAGGTAAAATTTCAGTACTACAGCTTCATCAAGAGCGAGAAGTAAAATGAAAGGTTATGCATTGGAGAAGTGGGAATCGACCTTGAACTTTGTGTTCATGCCCATGGACCTAATGTGGAACTTATCATGGAAGCTTCTTGTGATATAATAACCCCCTTATTATAAGTTCATATGGTATCTATGTTTGGTCCTTTGCAACCGTGGTTCTCACCATGATTGTTCCCCTTTAATTCCATTTCTCAGACAAGTTAAAGCACTTGTCTTTTGCAGATCAATGCATCTCCACAACCTCTATTTTGATCTTCCTTGGAGTATTACCCTCCGATACCTCGAGAATATCAAAGAAATGTGTTGCTTCCTATGAGTCTTCATCTAGTATTGCTTCTCACCGATTTCAGATTTCCCCTAGGACCTGAGTTATTAATCACTCGAGGGCACCGATAAGTGAATCGGTTGAATCGATTCTGCACTCCGATCCTATAACTCTTAGTAATTTTCATTTCTTACGAGTTTAATAAGCCTTCAAGTCATTCCTAGCCTGGCCGGCTATGTCATTATAGTGTTAAATTTTAACTATGCTACCTGGTCCTTCCCGGAGCACAATTTTTGATGATGATCTAAGCCTACGTCGATATTCCTCATCTTATCATTTCACCTCGAATAACAAGCTTGACTTCCAGCTTGTGTCAAATCTATGGTTCTCATAGCCTTTCACTTCATCCTTCCTTTTTGATTGATGGCATCTTCTTAGAGTCTCTCGACAAAATTTGTCGTGATCACCGTCAACACTTTGGCTTCTTCAGAGATGTCAATTGAATTCATGGCTAGAAATACCATCTTTGCCTCTCGATGATTTGTGTCAGCTTCAACAACATTCTTGTCTTCCCCCCAACACAAACTTGATCATATTAATTTTGGGAATACATCCTTTATGACATGTCGATGGATTACTACTAACCTCGTCGGACGCACCCTCATCTTTTCCCTGCTAAAATTGTATGATTTATTATCTAAGTTGTTTCCGATGGATCCTTGGTGTATCCAAAGTCTGACCTTTGCTTGAAACCATGTCAATGCTATCTTGAAGCATGTCTGTGGTAATCCGATCTCCAATAAGAACATTTGAAGCACGATACTAACTTTTCTTTATCAGTTATCCAAACACCGTTGTATGGGTAATGTCATGAAATTTCTTTCCCCTTACCTAAATGGTTTTATACTTCTATCCTGTCATGGATATCGTGCTCTGCCTTTCCTTGGGAAAGTTATACTCTAATACTTGGGTATAAACACATTTCCTTTCCATTGGTCTGATTATAATAATAATCACATTTTTCCTTTCCATTGTTTTGTTTCACCTTTCTCGTAATCTAACTTGTCTGAGCAGAGGTAAATCCCTGCTTAAGTAAGCACCTCGAGGTAAAATTTGTCAGTAAGACCCTGTTACTATTGTTGTTAACATTCCGGTAGCCACCGATGGATGAGAACTTTGCTGTTGGTCTGCCTCGTTCAACGAGCAGGAAAATGGTTCTCTTCATCCCTCGCCCTTGGTACCAACGTTGTTGCCGACATAACTGACATACTATCCTCTGACATGGCTTGCTATCATAACCGTGCAAGATGCCAGCACCCTTCCTACTTTTAACCCACATGGTGGGCCCATAACCCACAGTTCCACATGATCGAAACCTGACTCTCCTGTACCCCCTGTTTCTAAGGTTATTCCTCACGCTTGGCTTCGTATCATGTCACCAGCCACCTTCCGAGGGATGATCTATTCTTGATGCTCTGAACCCCTTTCTCACACTCGGTTCAGGTATCAATCGTTTGTCCATCCGCTTGAAACTTCCTATTGTACCTTCATACTTTGCTCTCGATTTTTACTAAGTTTCAACTCGAGAGATACTTCTGCCTCATTCCTTGAATTGTTTATCAGATAATTAACCCTATAAGGGTCAGTTCTCCCGAAGTTACTCTTTACTTCCCCACTTAAATCTCGGGACGAGATTTCTTGTAGTGGAGGAGAGTTGTAACACCCCCAGTGTCATGCTACAGTAATCCCCTGTTAATGGTGCCATGTCATCTTGTTACTATGGCTAATCTTCACTTGATCCAAATCACAATTCAAATTCAAATCCAATCTAAAGTCAAAAATTCATATTTTCCAAAACCTGAAAAACTAAAATGTTCAAAGTGTGGCAAATAACCCCCTAACTAATATTGGTGGTGGAGCAAACATTTTTTTAGTATTTAAATGCCCTTAATTAAATAAAGGAGTGATCAAAGCAATAAACTAAATGCTTTTTGAATTATAAAAAATACTAGACTAACTTATTTAACTACCAAACTAGTCGTGGCAGTAACCTAATTTCTATTAATAATTTAGGTTTAAGTTTTGTGTTTAATAAAGCTTTTCTGCTTTAAATGAAAAAAACTAACAAAAAAACAAAAAAAAAGAGAAGAACCCTCCCTGGGACTTTTGGCCCACGTGGCCACTAGCAGGCCGGCCCAACCGCCCCCACTCTCCATAACCTCCCCACCTGAAAACCTAACCCCCTAGAACCACCATCACCCCCACTCCCCACGATCCCCTTCTTCCCCCTCCCGATCTGGGATCGCCAACGCCACGCCCAACCCGCCATCTACCCCCCGGAGACCCCCTCCCTTTGTCGGATGCCTTGCATCTCCTCCCTCGCGCCCCGCCGCCTCTCCCTCGCCGGTCGATGCCTGCTGACGCCGCGCCTGTCGCTCGCCGCCACGATGACGCCGCCTCACCGCCGGAATGCAATCGTCCCCATCCTCCTCCCCAACTGCTCCAACGAGCCCGCTGCCAGACCCCCATGCTCCGTTGTGAGCCCACGTCAATTCCCCCTCCTTCCCCTCGACTCTGTCGTCGTACGCAGCCGCGCGCGCCGTTGGCCACCATGGTCGCGCTCGAGCCGTCCCCCACCCGCGCTGGCCTCGCCTGCTCCGGCCACGGCCTCCAGCCTCGCCCGCGCCATTTCTCATTCTCGATGGCCGTCCCTCCCTCCGCCGACGCCACCCGCCGCCACCGGCCTCAACCTGCTCACCAGCGCCATCCGCAAGCGTGCCCCGCCGAGCCCGCTCGCTGGCCTTGTCCCCCCAGCGCCAGCCTCGCCACCCGCCTCTGTCCCCGCTTCGCCTCACCACCACGCCCAACCCGCGACGTTGCTCGTCGTTCGCCCGCGCCTCGCAGCCCTGATCCGGCCGGACGCCCTCGTCCGCGCCCAGCGCCACTCCGTCGCGCTATGCGCTTCGGCGTCCGGTGCCGGTGCCCACGCTCGCGCCCCCCTGGCGCAGCCCCGATCCGGCCGGACGCCCTCGTCCGCGCCCAGCGCCACTCCGTCGCGCTATGCGCTTCGGCGTCCGGTGCCGGTGCCCACGCCCCCCTGGGGCTCCGCCCTGCCCATTCGCCCATAAACGCACACCCGCCCCGCTAAGGCCCTCGGCCTATGGCGGTTGGGGCCCACACCCCCTGTAAAAAACGAAAAAGATAATGTTAATAAAAATAATAATAAATAAAGTTAATTAATTAACTAATTAACCACTTGATTAGCTTAATTAAATCTGTTTAGCATACCTAATTAACTTGTTTAGTTAATTAAAACTGTTGATTAGCTGTTAGCCTATGACAGAACGGCCCCACACGTCAGGGTTGACTCTGGTCAACTCAGTTGATTGTTGATGTCATGATGACGTCATGCTGAGGCAATAACCCCATTTTAGATTTAATAATAATTTCAAAATATTGCTAAAAGTTTAATAATTCATAGAAAACTAACCGTAGCTCGGATGAAAATACTTTGTACATGAAAGTTGCTCAAACCGACGAGACAAATCCGAGTCACTTTCCCCCTTCGGTTCTTCTGTCCGAAAACGCGGAACACCGGGAATACTTTCTCGGATGCCCCCCCCCTTTGCTAGTATCGCCTAGTACTGCGTTAGGTCACCGCTAGCACCGCGTATTGCCATGTTATGCTATCTTTGCTCTGTATTTACTGTTTCTTCCCCCTCTTCTCTCCGATAGACCCCGAGACCGATGCTACCCTTGTGATCGACTACGTCGATGACAACCCCTCCTTGCCAGAGCAACCAGGCAAGCAAACCCCCCTTGAGCATTCCAATATCGCCTATTTCTTTCCCTCTCATGCTTGCATTAGAACTGCTACTGCTTTCTGTATGATCCTACTCTGATGCATAGCCTGTTGTTGTTACCTTCTTTCATACCTTACCTGCTTATCCTAAAACTTCTTAGTATAGGTTGGTTATAGATCCATCAGTGACCCCACCTTGTCCTAGTTGCCTCGCTTTATGTTCGATGACTCGATCAATGTGATCGACGTCCAGGCCCCGGCACCACACATCACCCCCTAGTTGTACGACTCTGCAGAGTTACCATCGAGTGCCGAGGGTGGAACCTCTTACATCACTCCTGATGAGATCTCTGTAGTGTAGCTATATGGTCAGGGTCATCGAGGGTGATTTCCTCCTTAACCACTTCCGTTACGGCTCTGTCGTGCAACCCCTCAAGTGTGAACCTCGAGGGTGGATCCTCTTGCGTTCACCTTGATGATAACATCGAGTGGAATTCACCGGGGGTGATTCCTCGGGTTTTCCCCTTGGTGTTAGACACACAGTTACTATGGTTACTATGACTTTGCACTGAGCCATGTTACTAAAGATGGGTCGGCCCTAAGGGGTACTCACGCGAGCTTAATAGCGAGTGATGTGGAGTCGGGTTGACCTGGAAGGTGCCCGCGAGATACTTACGAGGCGTGGCGGGGCATTCTTATCCCTTGCCGCAAGTACTCGAGATGGGGCGATGGGGTCACATCGATCGTGAGTCTCTGCTCGTTACCGCGTGCCCCTAATCCACTACGGTTGGGATATTTGATCCGAGGGGCCTCTGGCCTGATAGCACTAACCATCACGTGGGCATCGTATGGGCGTTCTGCATCGTATACATCAGGCGAATCTTAATAGACGTCGGTGACTGAGCGACGCGCGCCGGGTTGGACTGCGTAAGCTCCTGCCTTGTCGAAGGAGGTAGCTAGGTCTGCTCACCGGCCGCGTACGCAACGTGCAGGAGTTCCTGGGGAGATGGCCCATGACCCCTGGGGGCATAGGTTTAGTCCGGCGTGCTGACCTCTCTATTAAGCCCAGGTCGGGTTGCGGCGTATTGTTTGGCCGAGGCCGGGCATGACCCAGGAAAGTGTGTCCGGCTGGAGTTAATCGAGCGTGGTGGGTAAGTTGGTGCACCCCTGCAGGGAAGAAAACATCTATCGACATCCTATCCTACGGTAACGGACACTTGGAGTTGTATCCCGATCGATACAACTAGAACTGGATACTTGTGATGAGAACTGGATGGTGATGAGAATTGGAATGTTTTGACACTTGGATAGTATGGCTCTGGGATTGCTTTCTCGCAAGGAGTAGAGAAAGGATCTCTGGCTGAGGTTTATAACACTTCTACTACTTTACTTTATGCTACTCTACTCCCTCCTGTTTCTGCAAAATGGTGGTTTCCAGAAGATGCTAGTCTTCGATAGGCTAGGATTTCCCCTTCCCTTCTGGCATTCTGTAGTTTAGTCCACAGATACAGCCCATTTCTTTGATACAGATGCATACTTAGTTTAGATCTGATGTAAGTCTTGCGAGTACTTTAGATGAGTACTCACGGATGCTTTGCTACTTCTTTTTCCCCATACCCGATTGTTGCGACCAGATGACGGATCCTAGGAGCCAGACGACACCACTGATGGATACTACTACCCCGAGGGTGCCTACTACAACAAGACGGCCGCTGACGACCTGGAGTTGTTAGGAGGCTCCTAGGTAGGAGGCCTTGCCTTTTCGATCGTTGCTACATTTGTGCTAGCCTTCTTAAGGCAAACTTGTCTAACTTATGTCTGTACTCAGATATTGTTGCTTCCGCTGACTCTTGTGTATTTGAGCTTATGTATTCGAGCCCTCGAGGCCCCTGGCTTGTAATATAAAGCTTGTATTATTTTAATTTGTCTCTAGAGTTGTGTTGTGATATCTTCCCGTGAGTCCTTGATCTTGATCGTACACATTTGCGTGTATGATTAGTGTACGATTGAATCGAGGGCGTCACATTAACCCCCCCGGGCCAGTGCTTCTCTAAGTGTTGGTCCAAACTAGAGCCCCTTTGTAACACCCCGGATGTAACTTCCCCAATTTGTACTCCAACTCATGCTGTTTCCGGCGTTAAGTTATTTTATTTTCTCGGGTTTGGGGTCTTTGCCTCCGTGTGTTGTTGTCGTTGTCATGCATCTCATATCATGTCATCATGTGCATTGCATTTGCATACATGTTCATCTCATGCATTCGAGCATTTTCCCCGTTGTCCGTTTTGCATTCCGGCGCTTCGTTCTCCTCCGGTGGTCATTTCTACCTTTCTTTCGTGTGTGGGGATTAAACATTTCTGGATTGGACCGAGACTTTCCAAGCGGCCTTGGTTTACTACCGGTAGACCTCCTGTCAAGTTTCGTATCATTTGGACTTTGTTTGATACTCCAACGGTTAACCGAGGGACCGAAAAGGCCTCGTGTGTGTTGCAGCCCAACACCCCTCCAATTTGGCCCAAAACCCACCTAAACCCCTTCTATCTTCTAGAGCGTTCGATCACGATCGCATGGCCGAAAACCGCATCTCATTTGGACTCTCCTATCTCCTCCTAACACCTGATTGCATAACCGGAAAGGTTCGGGAGTTTCATAGGTAGGAATTCTAGTAGCTCTAGTTCTTCTTCCTCGAATATTGGTTTGATATTGGGATTTCTTGCCGATTATTCGTTCTTGATCCGTACCTTGTTGATTTATTTCTCTACCTTAATTCTAAGTGGCTTCTCAATTTATGGATATGTGACCATTTCAAGAGGAATGCATTCGTTCATTTTTGTTCGGATGTGAAGACTATATGTTGCTATTTTCATTCCGTTGGATTCAGCTTCAATATTTGTCTACCAATGTGCTAATGGATGTCAACCTCTTCAGGATGGCTCCTCCAACGCGCACGACTCCGAATCCTGATCCGCCACCACCTCCACCTCCTCCGGAGGCATGGCAAGCTGTGATGGCCGCAACCAATGCAAACACACAGTTGATCATGCAAATTCTCCAAGAGCGCAGTCAAGGCAACCAAGGAAATCAAGGCAACAATCAGAATCACTTTGCTACACTCAACCAGTTCCTTGCTAACGGGCCAAAAACTTTCAGCAATTGTGTTGAGGCAACCGATGCTGACGATTGGCTTGTGGATCTGTGCAAGCATTTCGAGTGCAGTAACGTCAGGCCTGAGGACTTCGTCAAGTTCGCTTCCTTCCAACTCAAAGATCAAGCTGCAGCATGGTTCCAGCAGTACAAGGATTCCAGAGGTGGACGTGTTATCACTTGGGATGAATTCCGTCGAGATTTCCGAGCTCATCATATTCCTCAGAGCGTGGTTGAAAGAAAGCGTGAGGAATTCGGCAACCTGAAGCAAGGCTCTTTGTCTGTCTATGACTACAACAAGTTGTTTCAGAAGCTCGCCCGCTTTGCCAAGCAGGACGTACCTGATGAGAAGAGCATGATATACCAGTTCAGGGGTGGTCTCAGAGAAGAAATTCAGCTAGCTCTTGTCCTCTTTGAGCCCTTGAGATACGATGAGTTCTACAACATGGCACTGAAGCAAGAGGCTGCTCAATTAAGGTGTGATGCTTCCAAGAAGCGAGTCAGAGATGTTACTCCTTCTTCCTCTACTCAAGTGGCCAAGCAGCAGAAGTATTGGCTTCCTCCTCCTCCGTTCCGTCAGCCGTATCAGCAGAAGAGCAAAGGTGGCAGTGGATCTTACCACCCACCCAACCCTGGCTTTCAGAACAAGACTTCATCTCAACCTCCAAGATCGAGTGCTCCGTATCACCGTCCGCTTTTAGAGGTCACGTGCAACAAGTGCCAATAGAAGGGTCACTATGCCAACAAGTGTTTCAACCAGAGACGTCTTCCTCCTCCTCCTCCTGTCAGATCGGCAAGTACAGCTGTGGTCAAGCATAACACCAAGTCCGCCAAGGTCAACTTGCTGAATGCAGCTCAGGCAGAGGACTCACCAGATGTGATCATGGGTAACCTTCCTGTTAATGACATTCCCGCAAGAGTTCTTTTCGACATTGGTGCTTCTTTATCATTTTTATCGAAGCCGTTTGCATCCATGCATGATGTGCATACTATTGATTTGCCTAAGCCGATAGCGGTTTCTTCTCCGGGTTTGTTCATGAACACCAAAATGATGGCTCCGGATGTTACTATCACGTTGGGCGATTACAAGTTTCTTTCTTCTCTAATGGTTCTTGGGAACTCGGATATTGATCTTATTCTTGGAATGGATTGGCTTACTAAGCACAAGGCACATCTTGACTGTGCAGCCAGGCAGATTCAATTGACTCATTCGTCTGAGGATGTAATTGTCTTTGCCGCTCGTGATGATACTATCCATCTGTTTTCTCTCAATGAGAAGGGTGAACTGGATGCTATCTCGCAAATTCCAGTCGTTTGCGAATATCAAGATGTCTTTCCAGAAGAGCTTCCAGGAATGCCTCCGCACCGGCCAGTTGAATTCGTTATTGATCTTGAGCCTGGCACGGAACCTGTGTGCAAGTGTCCTTACAAGCTCGGACCTGAAGAGTTGAAGGAGCTGAAGAAGCAACTCGATATTCAAGAGAAAATGGGTCTCATCCGGCCTAGTTCTTCTCCGTGGGGTTGTGGTGTTCTTTTTGTGAAGAAGAAGGATGGAACGGACCGACTTTGTGTTGATTACCGTCCATTGAACAAGAAGACCATCAAGAACAAATACCCACTTCCCAACATCAACGAGCTGTTCGAACAACTCAAAGGTGCCCGGGTTATCATCAGATTCAAATCCGTGAGCAAGATATTCCCAAGACGGCTTTCAGGACAAGCTTTGGTTCATATGAATACACTGTCATGTCTTTTGGCCTCGTCAACGCTCCTCCGACGTTCTCTCGCATGATGAACTTCATCTTCAACGCCTACACCAATGACTTTGTTTTGGTCTATCTCGATGACATTCTGGTTTTCTCCAAGAACAAGGAAGATCATGCCAAGCACTTGCGTTGGGTACTCGATAAGCTCAGGGAACATCAGTTCTACGCCAAGTTCTCCAAGTGTGAATTTTGGGTCGATGAGGTCCTTTATCTTGGTCATATCATCTCTGCCAAGGGCATTGCCGTGAATCCGGAGAAGGTGTCTGCAATTGTGAATTGGGAACCTCCTCAGAACATGAAGCAACTCCGTAGCTTCCTCGGTCTCGCAAGCTATTGCCGAAGATTCGTTGAAAATTTTTCTAAGATCGCGAAGCCTCTCTCTAATCTTCTCCAGAAGCACGTCAAGTACGTTTGGTCTCCAGAGTGTGACATTGCTTTCAACACTTTGAAAGAGAAATTGATCACTGCTCCAGCTCTGACTCCGCCTGATGAATCCAAGCCCTACGAGGTCTTTTGTGATGCCTCTCTCCATGGTCTTGGCGCAGTATTGATGCAAGAGAAGAAAGTTGTTGCTTATACCTCTCGCCAGTTGAAGCCTAATGAGAAGAACTACCCCACTCATGATCTCGAGTTGGCGGCAGTTGTGCATGCTCTTTTGACTTGGAGACATCTCTTATTGGGAAGAAAAGTGGACATTTTCACTGATCACAAGAGTCTCAAGTACATCTTCACTCAGCCTAATCTCAACCTCAGGCAAACTCGATGGGTCAAGATGATTCAAGAGTATAATCCGAGTATCGAGTATACTCCAGGCAAGGCCAATGTGATTGCTGACGCATTGAGCAGGAAAGCTTTCTGCAACAGTCTAATTCTCAAGCCTTATCAACCCGAGCTTTGTGAAGCTTTCCGCAAACTTAATCTGCAAGTTGTTCCTCAAGGTTTCCTCGCCAACCTTCAAGTCTCTCCTACATTGGAAGACCAGATTCGCCAAGCCCAGCTTCTTGATGCTATGGTGAAAAAGGTGAAGATTGGGATTGCCAAGAGTCAACCCAAGTACAAGTGCTACTGCCTTGATGACAAGGATACTCTCTTCTTCGAGGATCGTATTGTTGTACTCAAAGGTGACCTCCGTAAAGTGATCATGAATGAGGCTCACAATTCTCTCCTCTCCATCCACCCTGGGAGCACGAAGATGTATCAGGACCTTAAGCAGGCTTATTGTGGACTCGAATGAAGCGCGAGATTGCTCAATTCGTGAATGAATGTGATGTCTGCAGAAGAGTGAAGGCAGAACACCAAAGGCCAGCAGGTCTCCTCCAACCTCTTGCCATTCCAGAATGGAAGTTTGACCACATTGAAATGGACTTCGTGACTGGGTTTCCAAAGTCCAAGCGTGGCAATGATGCTATATTCGTTGTCATCGACAAACTCACCAAAGTGGCTCATTTTCTGCCTATCAAAGAGTCGATCACTGCAGCTCAATTGGCGGAACTCTATACCTCTCGAATTGTCTCTCTGCACGGTATTCCTCAAGTGATCTCTTCAGACCGTGGCGGCATCTTTACCTCAAAGTTTTGGGATTCTTTTCAGAAGGCCATGGGCACCAACATTCGCTTCAGCACAGCTTTCCATCCTCAAACTAGCGGTCAAGTCGAGCATGTCAACTAGATTCTTGAAGATATGCTCAGGGCTTGTGTGATCTCCTTCGGCATGAAGTGGGAGGATTGTCTTCCTTATGCTGAATTCTCCTACAAAAACAGTTTTCAAGCAAGTTCGGGCAAGGACCCATTTGAAATTCTGTACGGCAGGAAGTGCCGTACCCCTCTCAATTGGTCTGAAACCGGTGGACGTCAGCTTTTGGGTAATGACTTAATCACAGAGGCAAAGGAAATGTGCAAAGTCATTCGTGATAACCTCAAAGCAGCCCAATCCCGCCAGAAGAGCTACTATGATAGTAAGCACCGTGATTTGGCTTTCGAGATCGGAGATCATGTTTACCTCCGCGTCTATCCTATGAAAGGTACTCGTCGCTTCGGTATCAAAGGGAAGCTTGCCCCTAGATACGTGGGACCTTTCTAGATTGTCAGCAAGAGAGGCGACCTCGCCTATCAACTCGAGCTTCCTTCAAACTTTGCAAATGTTCATGACGTGTTCCATGTCTCTCAGCTCCGAAAGTGCTTCAAGACGCCTGACCGCACCGTCAACTTCGAGGACATTGAGCTCCAAGAAGATCTCTCTTATCGTGAGCACCCAGTTGCTATTCTTGAAGAGACTAAACGCAAGACTCGCAACAAGTCAATCAAATTTCTCAAAGTCAAGTGGTCACACCATTCCGACCGTGAAGCTACCTGGGAACGCGAGGATCACCTCCGTTCTGAGTACCCGGCGTTCTTTCAGTCCTAGATCTCGGGACGAGATCCTTTCGTAGTGGTGGAGTGTTGTAACACCCCGGATGTAACTTTCCCAATTTGTACTCCAACTCTTGCCGTTTCCGGCATTAAGTTATTTTATTTTCTCGGGTTCGGGTCTTTGCCTTCGTGTGTTGTTGTCGTTGTCATGCATCTCATATCATGTCATCATGTGCATTGCATTTGCATACGTGTTCGTCTCATGCATTCGAGCATTTTCCCCGTTGTCCGTTTTGCATTCCGGCGCTTCGTTCTCCTCCGGTGGTCATTTCTACCTTTCTTTCTTGTGTGGGGATTAAACATTTCCGGATTGGACCGAGACTTGCCAAGCGGCCTTGGTTTACTACAGGTAGATCGCCTGTCAAGTTTCGTATCAATTGGACTTCGTTTGATACTCCAACGGTTAACCGAGGGACCGAAAAGGCCTCGTGTGTGTTGCAGCCCAACACCCCTCCAATTTGGCCCAAAACCCACCTAAACCCCTTCTATCTTATAGAGCATTCAATCACGACCGCGTGGCTGAAAACCGCACCTTATTTGGACTCTCCTAGCTCCTCCTATGCCTATTTAAAGATCCCCCGAAAATCTCTTTCTCCTTCCCCCCCGAAAACCCTAGATCCTCTCGTCATCGCGCGCCGCCGGACACTTTCCCCGCCAACGGACACGTCCGAATCCCGCCGCCACCGCCACGTGGCATCACGCCATTCGCCCGCGCGCCCTATCCACATCCCCGCCGGCCCACTCGGCCCGGCCGGGGCCCCCGGAGCCCGTTCGGCTCGCCCCCGCCGCCTGGGAGCCCCGCGCCCGCGAGCCGCCATCTCCCTCGAAGCCGGCCACCGCCTGCTCTCCAGCGCAGCCCGCCGTCGACCCCCGGGACGCCGCCGCCTCGGGTCCGGCTGCCTCCGCCTCTAGGAGCCAGATCCGCCCGCCCCCGCCGGAGTCCGGCCGCTCCCCGGCCTCCCTCGCCGCGTTCGGGCCTCGCCGTCGCCGGAGAAGACGGATCCGGCCGCCCCCGTCGGAGTTGAATTTTTCTGCGAGGTGGTTTTTCTTCTAAGTCCTTGAAATCCCAGATCCAAGTGCTCCTGTTAATATCCGGTTGTAGAGAACTTGACACTTAACTTAATTAAAATGAATCAACCACGTGTGTAGCTGTGATGGTCTCTTTTCGGTGGAGTCCGGGAAGAGAACACGGTCTCGTGTTATGCTTGCACGTAAGTAGCTTCAGGATCACTTATAGCTTCCCGATCGTGTGTTGTTTCTCTTCTCGCTCTCATTTGCGTATGTTGGCCACCATATTGCTAGTGCTTGCTGCAACTCCACCTCATTACCCTTTTCCTACCCATAAGCTTAAATAGTCTTGATCTCGTGGGTGTGATATTGCTGAGTCCTCGTGGCTCACAGATACTTCCAAACAGTTGCAGGTGCCGATGATACCAGTTCAGGTGGTGCAACCGGGCCCAAGTGGGAGCTCGATGAAGATCTTGATCGTTGTTTTGTTTTGTTTCCTATTGATCAGTAGTGGAGCCCAGTTGGGACGATCGGGGATCTAGCATTTGGGGTTGTCTTTCTTTATTTTGGTTTCGTAGTCGGACCTTTGATTGTACCTTGGATGATGTATGGATTATTTATGTATTGTGTGAAGTGGGGATTGTAAGCCAACTCTTTATCCCTTTCTTATTCAGTACATGGGATGTGTGAAGATTACCCCTCTTGCGACATACCTACCATGCGGCTATGCCTCTAAGTCATGCCCCGGCACGTGGGAGATATAGCCGCATTGTGGGTGTTACAGTTTCTCCTGAGGAAGGCTGTGAGATCTTACGAGAGATTCATGAAGGAGATTGTGGTCATCATGCCAGCTCTAAGTATCTCGTAGCCAAGGCTTTCCGTCATGGATTTTATTGGCTCACGACTCATGCTGATGCAGAGGATTTGGTTAGTAAATGTGATGGTTGTCAGAAATTCTCACGACGAGCCCATGTGCCGGCTCAAGAATTGCGGATGATTCCAATTGCTTGGCCATTTGCAGTCTGGGGGCTTGATATGGTTGGACCTTTCAAAAGGTCCAAAGATAAAAAGACCCACCTGTTGGTGGCTGTAAGTGCATCTAGTGCCACCCCTAGTTGGTTTTGGAGTATTGACGACAAACCTAGTTGAGGGACTAATGTGTTTGTGAGAATTGCAGGATAAAACAGGTAGAAGTCCCTCATTGATTCGGTTTTCCTACCAGAGATGACCCCTAAAAATGTATGAAGACATTGATGTCAAAGGTGGTATATGAAGATATTCTCATTGAAGACTATGACAAGAGAAGACATCGCATAAAGCCTATGGAGCTCGAAGACTTAGATCTTTCATAGTTCTTTTTCTTCTTTATTGAGTCATAGGAACCACCGTATTGTTAAGTGGGGTCCAAGAGAACCAGTCAGAATGACCGAAGTGATGCTTAACCAAAACCTATGTCTTCGAGTGAAGACTATGAGAGCGAATCTTGTCCAGAGTCGGACAAGTCAGCTTTGCTTGTAGCCCAAGTAAAGTTGCCGTGTGTGTTTGAAATCTGACCATTGGAACACGTGTCAGTTCCTTAGTGACCCAGGGTCATTTCGGACAAATCAGGTCGGGTTGCCTAGTGGCTATAAATAGCCCACCCCCTACAACCATAAACGGTTGGCTGCTCAGAGTTAGAGTACGGCTTTTGTCGTTTGAGAGCAACCCACCTCGAAGCCTTTGAGAGAGAATTCCTTGCGAGGATAAAGCCCTAACCACCCAGAGCCAAAGAGTGTTAGGCATCACTTAAGTCTTCTTGTCTGTGTGATCTGAAGACTTATTACACTTGAGGACTGTGAATCCTCCAGCCGGTTAGGCGTCGTGTTCCGAGCATCCAAGAGTCATTGTGGATCGCCAGTGAATGAAGTCTGTGAAGGTTTGGGAGTCTACCTTGAAGACTTACCAGAGTGATTGGGCGAGGTCTGTGTGACCTTAGCTCAAGGGGAATACGGTGAGGACTGGGTGTCCTGAGCTGCGTGTTCAGGACTGGGTGTCCGGGACTGTGTGTCCTCAGGTTTAAATACCTAGCCGCCCTAACCAGACATACAGTTGTCACAGCAACTGGAACTGGTCCAACAAATCATTGTCTTCAACAAGTCACTAGTTTCATCCTTCCCTTCCCTTTACTTACTGTTGGTCCTTGTGAAGTCATTGTATGATTGCACTATCTTCTGTCTTCACTGAGTGACTGCTTGTTCCGATTGGCTTCATAATATCTTCCTACCTGATCCTTACTACCTAGCTGCTATTAGTCATTGTGCTTTCACTTCATTGAATACTTGACTATGGTTTGCCTAGTGTAGTCTACCTTCTGCTGCATGGTAATAGGTTTATTTCTATCGTTTGTCTTTGAAACTTCCACGTTTTGAAGACTTTCATAAAAATCGCCTATTCACCCCCCCTCTAGTCGATATAACGCACTTTCAATTGGTATCAGAGCAAGGTACTCCCTTGTTCTGTGTGATTCGGTTTAACCACCTGGAGTTTTAGCTATGTCGACTGCAGGGATAATTAAAGTCTCCGCTGCGTGCCCCGTCTTCGATGGAACTGAATATCCCTACTGGAAGAATAAGATGCGCATGCATCTTGAAGCAATTGACGTCGATCTATGGTATGTCTTCAAGAACGGCGTTCCCAAGGCTGGAGAAGGTGTCACTGCTGCTGACGTCAAGAAGTTCGTTCAACTGGACTCTACTGCCAAGAATATCATCTGTGGTCATCTGACCGAAGGACAGTATGGCCGCGTGAGTGCTTTGGAAACATCTAAGCTAGTCTAGGACTGGCTCTCCAAGGTCAACGAAGGCGTCGATCTCAACCCAGAGAGATCAGAGAATCAGTGTCCTTCGTAACCTCTTCAACCGCTTCAAGAGAAATAACAATGAGAATGTCCAGCTCACGTTTGATCGACTCACTGACATCACAAATGAGCTTCAAGCCCTCGGCGCTACTGAGATCACCAAGCATGAAGTCGTCAAGACACTCCTGAGATCACTTGACAGTTCGTTTGACACCCTAGCCCTGATGATTCAAGAACGTCCTGATTTCAAGACACTCAATCCGTCTGACATACTTGAGAGGCTCAACACACATGAGTTTCAGCTTTCCGAGAAAAGAGATATCTACGGTCCCAACTATGGGCGAACTTGTGCCTTGAAGGCAAAAGCTGTCTCCTCATCTGAAGAAGAATCTGACAGCAGCTCTGATGATCCTGAAGACATTGGAAAGGAGCTTGCTATGCTTGTGAAGAAGTTCCAAAAATTCACCAAGAAGAAAGGCTTCAGAAAGTCTTCACGATCAAAGCTCAAGGAATGATGAAGCTTCTGCTCATGACTACAAGAAGAAAACATGCCACAAGTGCAAGAAACCTGGCCACTACATCTCTGAGTGTCCGAAGTGGGACATTGAGAACAAGAAGAAAAAGAAGAGCAAGGAGTATGATTCTGATGACAAGAAGAAGAAGAAATACTCAAAGTCTTCTTCCAAGTCCTCCTCAAAGTCTTCATCACACAAGAAGAGCTCATCTGGCAAGGCACGTGCGTTTGTTGGCAAGGAAATGGATTCAGAGGAGGAGTCCGCTTCTGAGGAGGCAGAGGTGGAGTCTGAGGAGGAGTCCGATTATGGTGTTGCGAGTCTGGCTACAACATACGTTGCCAAGTCCATCTTCAACACTGAAGACAATGACTCCATCACCGACACCGATGCAAATGACAAGGACTACTCTGCTCCTACCTACTGCTTCATGGCACGCGGTGCCAAGGTAAACACACGCACTACTCACTATCAAACATCTAGTGACGATGAATCTGATTGTGGTTCCAAACCCAGCTACAAAACACTCGCTAAAATTGCAACTGAACAATAGAAAACCATGGAACACATTCAAAAACTGTTAGACAAAAGTGATGATCTGTTAGACACTGAAATGACTCGATCTCAGTCCTTAATTGAAGACATAAAAAATCTTCACGTTAAGTATGAGGAACTTGAAAGTCATCATGAAACGCTCTCAACAGCTCATGAAAGGCTTTCCTATGATTATCTTCAAAGGAAGCAAGATCTTGAGAAATTGAGAGCGGCTCATGAAGATCTTCAGAAAGAAAACGAGTCGCTTCGCGCCGAACAGATCAGTTCAGCTCAGAAAAGATTTGAACCACCATGTCTTAAATGCATTGAGCGTGATAATGCTACCTCTGTTGCTGAATGTTCTATTGCTGCTACTATTGCAATATCTTCAACTGTTGATGTGGGAACTAACCCCTCTACTGAGGATACCACTGCTATTGCTGATGAGAATGCTAGGTTGAATACATTGCTTGAAACAGGGATGTACAAAAGTCTCAAAGGGCATCAGACACTATGTGATGTCCTCAAAAGGCAGATCCTGAACCAAAACCCTAGGAAAGAGGGTGTTGGGTTCGTAAGGAAAATGAATGTTGATGGCTCTTACTGGAAACCTGAGCAGTACCCCAAAACCACATGGGTTGCTGCGAAGGAACCTTCAGCAGATCCATCCACTCTATCTGGCTTCACTTGTGCTAACCCCATTGTCATTGATGAATCCTTTGATGCAAACTATAAACTGTTTAAGAATCAGAATGGTGAAGTGTTTGCCAGGTATATTGGTACTAACTGCAGGAATGGACCACCTATGAAGAAGATCTGGGTGCCCAAAAGGTGTTTGGAGAATCTTCCTGTGAATGTCATCATGACACCATAGGTGAAGAAGACAAGCCCCAGACCACAGGCTTCATACGGTCCAAAGGCTTCATACAGACAGAGGACTCACCGGAGTCAAACTAACGCAAATGTTTTGCAGGGAAGCCATACTCAGGCCTATGAATATGAGCGCGGTTCATCAAACTGCCATGTTCATAAGACCAAGAACTATTCTGCTTATTCTTATGAATACTATTGTCCACCTGCAAGAGTTTTTTCTAGGGATCCAAAGCCAAAGTTCTCAGATGCTGCACTTAGACTTATTGCTTCTAAGCCACCCTTGAAGATGTGGGTGGCTAAGAAAGCTTAAATCTCTTTTGCAGGGAAGGGTCTCCAGCAGAAAACCAAAATCGTCTGATGCTATTGCTAGGGACCTTAAACATCTTGTAGGGCGCAAGATCAAATGCCCGAATGGTCTTATTATCTACTTCGTTCCTGAATCGCTTGCTACTCTCCCTATCAGTCCAAATCTCGATCTAAGCTTTCATAACCCACTGGTTTGTCAAATGTTTTTGCTTCACAATTCTCTTCGTGAAGCCTATCCCCCTAACTGCACTATAGGGTACGACACCAGCAGCTTCAGAATGGATTATTGATAGTGGGTGTACCAATCACATGATTGACAAGAGAAGCCTTCTTATGGACTCAACCTTACGTCCATCCGACAAGAGTCACATCACATTTGCTGACACTGGTAAAAGTAAGGTATTGGGTCTAGGTAGAGCTGCAATCTCAAAGGATCAACACATGGATAAAGTCATGCTTGTTGAATCCCTTGGCTTCAACTTAATGTCTGTCTCAATGCTTTGTGATTTAAATATGATCGTGATGTTTGGAAAATATCGTTGCCTTGTTCTAATGGAATCTGACAAGTCTCTAGTGTTTGAAGGGTATAGGAAGGATGATTTGTACGTGGTAGATTTCTCAGCAGGACCACAGCTTGCCGTATGTCTTCTGGCAAAAGCTTCAGAATGCTGGCTCTGGCATCGGAGGCTAGGGCTTGCTGGCATGAGGAACCTCCACACCCTTGCAAATAAGAAGCATGTCATAGGCATCGAGGGCGTCAAGTTCAAGAAAGATCACTTATGCGGTGCCTGTGAAGCAGGAAAGATGACGAGGGCCAAACATCCCTCGAAGACAATCATGACAACAACTCGACCCTTCGAACTGCTCCACATGGATCTTTTCGGTCCCACTCATTACTCAACTCTGACTACTACTGCTTGTCTCTATGGCTTTGTCATTGTTGATGATTATTCTAGATATACTTGGGTGCACATAATCCTCTACAAGACTGAAGTGCAGGATGTCTTCAGACGCTTCGCCAATCGAGCAATGAACAACTATGGCACCAAGATAAAGCACATCAGAAGTGACAATGGCACTAAATTCAAGAACACTGGCCTTGATACATATCTTGATACTTTGGGCATCACACATGAATTCTCAGCTCCGTACACGCCACAGCAGAATGGCGTCGTCGAACGCAAGAACAGAACACTCATTGAGATGGCCCGAACGATGCTTGATGAATACAAGACTCCAAGAAAATTCTGGCCTGAAGCCATTGATACTGCATGCCATACAATCAATCGTGTTTATCTTCACAAGCTTCTGAACAAGACATCTTATGAGCTCCTTACTGGCAAGAAGCCAAATGTCAGTTACTTCAGAGTATTTGGCGCTAGGTGCTGGATCAAGGATCCACATCACACTTCAAAATTTGCACCAAAAGCACATGAGGGTTTTATGCTTGGATATGGAAAGGATTCACACTCCTACAGAGTCTTAAATATGTTTCATTATAAAGTGGTTGAAACAGTGGATGTGCGTTTCGATGAGACTAACGGTTCACAAAGAGAGCACCTGCCAAATGTGCTAGATGAAGTTCCATCCAGTGAATCAATCAAACTTATGGGAACTGGAGAAATCATACCCTCTGAAGCTCAACCTAAAGAAGAACTTATCATCTCCGCACCTGATCAACCTGAAGACAATGCTCAGCCTGAAGACAATCCTTCTAACAATGACAATGATCAGCAAGAGCAAAATCTTCGCCCTGTACATCCTCGTGTTGCCAATGAAGTGCAGATTGAGAGAATAATTGATAGCATCAATGCACCCGGTCCGCTCACTCGTTCAAGGGCAACACAGCTAGCAAATTTCTGTGGGCACTTCGCATTCGTCTCAATAACAGAACCCAAGAAAGTTGAAGAAGCCTTCATGGAACCTGAATGGATTCAAGCTATGCAAGAAGAGCTTCAACAGTTTGAGCTGAATAATGTATTGGAACTGGTTAAGCGTCCTGATCCTCGGAAGCACTATATAATAGGCACCAAATGGATATACCGCAACAAGCAAGATGAGCATGGTCAAGTTGTCAGAAACAAAGCTCGTCTTGTTGCTCAAGGATATACTCAAGTGGAAGGGATTGACTTCGATGAAACATTTGCTCTTGTGGCTCGACTTGAAGCCATACGCATATTGCTGGCCTATGCAAATCATCATAACATACTTCTATATCAAATGGATGTGAAGAGCACTTTTCTCAATGGCAAGATTGAAGAAGAAGTGTATGTTGCACAACCGCCTGGCTTTGAAGATCCAAAACATCCTGACATGGTATACAAGCTCAACAAGGCACTGCATGGCCTCAAACAAGCCCCTCAGGCTTGGTATGACACACTCAAATACTTCCTGAAGAGCAAAGGCTTCACACCTGGTTCCCTCGACCCCACTCTCTTCACGAAGACATATGATGGTGAACTGTTTGTGTGCCAAATATATGTGGATGACATTATCTTCGGCTGCACCAATCAGAAGTACAGTGAAGAGTTTGGATATATGATGCAAGAGCAGTATCAGATGTCCATGATGGGAGAGCTGAAGTTCTTCCTCGGTCATCAAATACGACAGCAATGCAACGACATCTTCATATCTCAAGAGAAGTATCTCAAAGATTGCCTGAAGAAGTTCGGTATGCAAGACTGCAAAGGTTTCACGACACCAATGCCAGCCAAACATCATCTGGGTCCCGACGACAATGGTAAAGAGTTCGATCAAAAGGTATACCGCTCCATGATTGGTTCTTTACTTTATCTATGTGCATCTAGGCCAGATATTATGCTTAGTGTTTGCACGTGTGCTCGATTCCAAGCGGCACCAAAGGAATCGCATCACTTAGCTGTGAAGCGAATTCTTCGATATTTGGCTCACACCCCAACTCTAGGATTATGGTATCCAAAGGGCTCAGAGTTTGATCTGGTTGGATTCTCGGATGCTGATTATGCTGGTGACAAGGTGGATCGCAAGTCTACATCAGGCACATGTCATTTTCTGGGACGATCACTTGTATGTTGGTCTTCAAAGAAGCAGAACTATGTATCTCTCTCCACTACTGAATCTGAATACATTGCTGCTGGATCTTGCTGCGCTCAGCTTCTGTGGATGAAGCAAACACTCAAAGACTATGGCATTCATCTGAAGCAAGTGCCACTCTACTGCGACAACGAAAGCACCATCAAGATTGCCAACAACCCAGTTCAGCACTCGAAGACAAAGCACATTGAGATTCGTCATCACTTTTTCAGAGATCATGTTGTGAAGGAAGACATTGATATCATACATGTCAACACTGAAGAGCAATTGGCAGATATCTTCACCAAGCCCATGGATGAGAAGAGATTTTGCAAGTTACGGTGTGAGCTAAATATCTTGGAATCCTCAAATGTCCTGTGATCAGGCACACATCCTAACACTTATGCATATTGATGACTTAGATGTGCAACACACGAAGTAAAGTATATCTTCAATCAATGAAGACATGCATTCTAAGTGTGAATACATTAATGAGGAATTTGACTTCGGAGCGCCACGATAATTGTGCGCCGTGTCTGGGTCTAATACTTCCTATACGGTGGGTAACGCCACCACCAAATGTTTCGTTTGAAGTGTTTCACTCTTGGCGTTACATTTGCTATGTCTTCACATTTGGTTTGGCTTCAATCTCAACATGTCTTCATGATTATCTTCACTATGTTGATTATATATATACTAGTGTTCTGTCCTCTACAGCATTCACTTATAGCTATGTCTTCTTGTTGAATCTTTTGAACTAAGTGAATGTGATCGGACCCTAACCTCTCTATGCTTTCTATCTCAAACTCTATCTCTCCAAATCATATGCATTCTTTTGAAACTGTCAAATGTCTTCTCTGCGTCCTTGTCAGCAGAAGATACACAGATAAACATTAAGTCCGCTTTCAATGCTAATTCCTTCACCTGAAACCCGGAGAAGTGGGAACGACCACCCAACAATCCAGGCGTGCGTGGGACGTGGAACAACCTCCGACATGCTGCATGATGGCCACGTGTTCCTCAGATGTGAATCGCCAGGGGAACCTGTGTAATAACACTGAGCCGCCACTGTCCCTATAAATACACGCCTCACCACAGTCATTATCTCTTCTTCCACTCTCGCACGAACCCTAGCGCCACCGCTAGCCCTCGACGATGCCGGCGACGAAGCGCTTAGCTGCCGCAACCTCTCCGACACCGTCTTCACGCTGACTGCGGACATCATCTTCTCCGCCGTCGCCGTAGGTGTCCTCCGTCGCCAAGTTAGGGCACGAACGATCGGACTGCTCGACCTCCTCTTCCACTCCGTCTAGCAGTTCTTCGTGTGGTAAATAAAACTTCCTTTTTACGGCCCCTTTGATCCTATAGATTCGTCACTTTCTACCACAAGCAGTTTCTGTTCACACAAGTTCGATCTATTTCATACCGCATCTCATAATATGCCTAGTATATTCACTTATGCTTCACAAAGTAGTTAGATTCCTCACTTGTACTGATCCGTGGATTCGTACAAATCTGGAACCAACTCCTTATCTATGAGTGAATGTCTTCGCACGATGAGGTCAATGTCTTCTAAACCGATTTATCTTCAAAATCTTCTGAGAATGCATATGACCTCTTCCCCTTCCCTCGCACCTTAATGCTGTCACACGTACATGTCCGTGGGAGAATCCCTTGGTTCTCATAGTCTGCATTCATTTGCAGAATTCTTACAGTATCACATAAATTCTCCTGAAGCCAGTTCCTGTTTGTCTAGCAAGCGAAAGCCTTTGAAGCCTTTGAACGTATTGAAGCCATTCAGTTTAAAGTTCATGGCTGCAGAGAAATCAGCAAGGAAGGGTGGCAGAAAGCGTCGAGGAGAAACATCAAGAGATCTGCCCGATGACCTCTTAGAGCTGTACAAGACAGATCCTGAAGAGAATTACAATCAGCGCAAGACACGAATCCAATGGATTCGACGATATTGGGCAGAACAGTGGTTCAAGTACAGATTTGTGACAAAGGAATATGCTGAAAAGAATGCCATCAAGCGACCATGGGGAGACATCCTCTACAAAAATCTTCAACCCAGGTCCAGAGATGAAGCCATTGAACAAGGCTTCTATCCCTGCATGGTCCATGGACCACAGCCTGCGGATGCTGACCCATCATCACTGCTATGGTGTCGTGACGACAATCTGTTCAAGCGCAACTTCCAGTTTGCCCAGAATTCGGCAAAGCAGAACAAGAAGTCTTTGGGATTAGACTTCAACCCTGGTCCCTCTGCTCCCCGTGCCGATGGCACCCGCGAAGCTGAACCCAATCTTCTTGGGCCCTTCTACAACTTGGAAGGTCTCATCACTCATATCGTGGTTCAAGGGACAGCCGTGAATGAGCCTGCAGATGACGCTGAATCAGATGAAGCGCCTGCAGCTCCGAAGCCAAAGAAGTTGAAGCGGCCTAAAGCTTCAAAGCCTGCCTCTGCACCAAAAATCTCACGGGCGAAGCCACTGGCTACTGCACCTCCTGAAGACAGTGTGCAGTCTGAAGATTTGTCATGCATCTCCAAGCCCCAGAAAGTCCAGATGCCTCTGCCACACACCGGCCAAGAACTGATAGCTGATGCTATTCTGCGCAATGATGCCATTGATCTGTCTAGTGATGAAGATTTTTGCAGATGACGCTCTTGAGCAACTGATCAAGAGCAAAGAAGAAGCAAAAATCTTCAATGATCTGCCTCTCTTTGACGTGGCAATCATCCACAACTTCATTGATGAGTGGTTTGACACGCCCAACCTCAGCTTCGAAGATCTGCAACTTCCAATTGGCCTTAGTGTCGCCTTCCATGGCACAATTGCTTCAGAGCTAGCTCTAGATCAGCGCATCGTTGAACTGAAGAAAAAGATTGACTTTGAGAAAGCTCAGTTCAAGAAGCATATGGCCAAGCTCAGCATGCAAGAGGTGAAAAACTTCAAGATTATGCTGCACGAGCTCAAAGAAGCCTTTCTCAAGAAACGGGCAGAAGCTCAGGGTTCTCGTGAGCGCATGAAGAGCCTGGCTGACAAGTGTGTGCAAGGCTACAACGAGGCTGAGAAGCGCAAGGCCCTTGGGCGTCTGGGCATTGATCCCAGGATGGCTGCTAAGCAGAAGAAGAAGCCCACTGTGGCCGAACCCAACGCACCAAGGCGGGAAGCAGATCCCATTGTCTTCCCAACTAGCATGACTGGCTCGAAGCCAAAGGCCAGGTCAACTGCTTCAGAACTGAAGAAGACGAGGATTGCTGAGGCTGAAGCCAGAAAGAGGAAACATCCTGAAGCCTCTGCTACTGCTCCCTCCAAGAAGAAGCGGAAGACCAAGAAGGAATGGGCTGCTCCAACAAAGCCCTTAATTGTTGAACCCATCTCCATGGTTCGCCCTGCCACTGAACATCAAGAGCGCCAACTGACTGTCCATGAGCCTGCTTTCACAGAGGCTCATGAAGATGAAGACTTTCCAGCAGCTGATCCCACCGCTGCTGAAGACATTGGTCACCATGACCATGTTGAAGATGATGCTGTTCTTCCTTAGATCGAGCACCAACAGGTATCATCGCCTGTGCTTACATACAACAAACTCATCAACATTGGTCGTCCTTTGACGCCAATTGCTCAGGATGCATCATGGGCTGATCACCCACAAGCACAAGAGGACAATGACTTTGAGGCCCAGCCAACCCCAACTCCACAAGCGTCGCCAGCATTACGCAGGCTTCGCAAAGGACCAAGGCCTCCAGTCTCCGAGTCTGAAGCTAAAGTGGCTGAAGATGTTCCGGTTGCATCAGCCGATGAAGAAGAAACCCCAAGAGTTGCTACACCCCCATCTCACCAAGAAGCTGTTCTCGAGGAGAACGTAACTGTGACCGACCCTCCAGCTCATCAAGTGGAGGTTGAGAATCTTGAGGCTGCCACCACCAAAACAAATGAAGCCACTGACGCTGTCATGGCTGAAGCAAATGTGGAGCCTACACCAACCCAAGAACCAGAAGTCAGCGAAGCCAATGATGCTACTGTTTCTGTTCCTGCGCCTGCTGCTGGTCCTCAGTTTGACTATCATGTTGAGCATAGGCCTCAGGTACAGAAGCCAATTCCAAGGTTGCCCAGGTTTCCAGGTCCTGCATCAGCACCTGGATCCTTCAATGTCAATGGCTTCAAAGCAGACAACACTTTCTTCAATAGCTCCAAGAACCCCTACTCAAGGGAAAGAATATCTTCTGATCGGTTCTGGAGCTCAGCCAGAGCCTTTGATATCATTGAGCTCACTGGTCTGCCCACTCCTGGCGATCTCTATGAACCTGGCTGTCAGCTTCACAGCGAAGCTATGGGGAGCATCTTTCAGAAGCCTGAACCAAACATGAGTCAGATGCTCAGTATGATGAAGCCCTTGCCACATGATGCTGCATATCCTAAGGAGTTCTTTGTTGAAGACCTTGAGTATCTGCCAAGGACTATCTATCACATCATAAGGCGAACTCTCTGGCCCATCAAAGGACATTCTCCACATGCCAAGCTGGAAGGTGCAATGAAGACTTTGGTCTTCTATATTCTTCATGGCAAATGCTTCAATGCACAAGACTTCTTCATCCGCCAACTTACTGCATCAGGCTCTGATCTTTTTGGCTTGAAGTTCTATGCTCCATGGATAATGCGGCTGATTAAACTCCACTCCACTATCTCATATCAGCCATCTGCTCGCAATCATCAGATCTTTCTGCCTGATGTGGATATGTCCGTTGAAGCCATTTATCCCGAGCCTGCCAAGGAGCCTCTTAGTCTTCAGAATGCGGAGCATCAAAGTTTCTCTCAGAACATTGAAGGAGTTGAAGCAGTCACCCGTGTTTATCCTCTGGCTGGAACTACACGTGCACCTCATCGTGCCCTTACTGAAGCCACCAAAAGCACTATTGCCCAATGACCCAAGAAGCGATCTCGTGTTCTCAATGACCGAGAGCTTCTGGTGGCTCTTCATCAGAAACAGGATAGGCATCATGACTGGCTGAAGCGCCAAATGCAAAGCCTCTTGGTGGATGTCAACCGCATTCGCAATCTTGCCACCAAGAATGCCTTTGTTGCCCATGAAACCTCTCGATGCACATGGAAAGGGCTGACGCTTATGTGCTCTGAAGATGATCTTCAAGAGGATGGCTTCTCTGAACGCTTCAAGTTTGACTCCACACCTCCTCGTAGGGCAGTGCTGCGACGAACTCCATCTCTTGAAGACTCTGAGTTCTCTTCTTCTGCAGCAACTGTGAATGCCAGAGTGATCGAGGACGAAGACGATGCTACTTCACCGCCACCTACTTCAGCACGGTTCGACACTGCTCCAAGTTCTTATGCACAGCCGAACACCACCGACGACCCTGCTGCTTCACCTACTCTTCATGGGAACGAGTAGATGCTCTATGTCTTCAAACCTTTTTGGTCCTTACTGACAAAAGGGGGAGAAGCATATGAGTTTGATAGTCTTCAAGCGGGTCCACATGGGTGGTTGCTTTATATTTTGCCTAGTGTTTACAACTCTCATTTTGATACATTTGGCTCTTTGAGTTGTAACACCTAAACTCGATGGTCGTCTGCTACTTATTTGCTACATTGTGATGCGATGATAAATTCCGCATGTGCGACGATAAATTCCGCACTTAGATCATTTTTCAGACATCCATTTTCCATTATGCATGTCATTATCTTCACATACCTTCACATGCATAATGAACTATCATCATAAGTTGAAGAGGATCTCCACGACTACAACCTGCCATGTGCATTTGCATTCCAAAAGCAAATTACTTATATGCACATCTTCAGGGGGAGCCTTTCCAACTTATGAAGACAATTCCTTATCCTTTACAATTTCACATATTATATTCCCCGTTGAAAACTTCAACTAGTTTGTCATCAATCACCAAAAAGGGGGAGATTGTAAGTGCATCTAGTGCCACCCCTAGTTGGTTTTGGAGTATTGACGACAAACCTAGTTGAGGGACTAATGTGTTTGTGAGAATTGCAGGATAACACAGGTAGAAGTCCCTCATTGATTCGGTTTTCCTACCAGAGATGACCCCTAAAAATGTATGAAGACATTGATGTCAAAGGTGGTATATGAAGATATTCTCATTGAAGACTATGACAAGAGAAGACATCGCATGAAGCCTATGGAGCTCGAAGACTCAGATCTTTCGTAGTTCTTTTTCTTCTTTATTGAGTCATAGGAACCATCGTACTATTAAGTGGGGTCCAAGAGAACAAGTCAGAATGACTGAAGTGATGCTTAACCAAAACCTATGTCTTCGAGTGAAGACTATGAGAGCGAATCTTGTCCAGAGTCGGACAAGTCAGCTTTGCTTGCAGCCCAAGTAAAGTTGTCGTGTGTGTTTGAAATCTGACCGTTGGAACACGTGTCAGTTTCTTAGTGACCCAGGGTCATTTCGGACAAATCAGGTCGGGTTGCCTAGTGGCTATAAATAGCCCACCCCCTACAACCATAAACGTTTGGCTGCTCAGAGTTAGAGTACGGCTTTTGTCGTTTGAGAGCAACCCACCTCGAAGCCTTTGAGAGAGAATTCCTTGCGAGGATAAAGCCCTAACCACCCAGAGCCAAAGAGTGTTAGGCATCACTTAAGTCTTCTTGTCTGTGTGATCTGAAGACTTATTACACTTGAGGACTGTGAATCCTCCAGCCGGTTAGGCGTCGCGTTCTAAGCATCCAAGAGTCATTGTGGTTCGCCAGTGAACGAAGTCTGTGAAGGTTTGGGAGTCTACCTTGAAGACTTACCAGAGTGATTGGGCGAGGTCTGTGTGACCTTCGCTCAAGGGGAATACGGTGAGGACTGGGTGTCCTGAGCTGCGTGTTCAGGACTAGGTGTCCGGGACTATGTGTCCTCTAGTTTAAATACCTAGCTGCCCTAACCAGACATACAGTTGTCACAGCAACTGGAACTGGTCCAACAAATCATTGTCTTCAACAAGTCACTGGTTTCGTCCTTCCCTTCCCTTTACTTACTGTTGGTCCTTGTGAAGTCATTGTATGATTGCACTATCTTCTGTCTTCACTGAGTGACTGCTTGTTCCGATTGGCTTCATAATATCTTCCTACCTGATCCTTACTACCTAGTTGCTATTAGTCATTGTGCTTTCACTTCATTGAATACTTGACTATGGTTTGCCTAGTGTAGTCTACCTTCCGCTGCATGGTAATAGGTTTATTTCTATCGTTTGTCTTTGAAACTTCCACGTTTTGAAGACTTTCATAAAAATCGCCTATTCACCCCCCTCTAGTCGATATAACGCACTTTCAATTGGTATCAGAGCAAGGTACTCCCTTGTTCTGTGTGATTCTGTTTAACCACCTGGAGTTTTAGCTATGTCGACTGCAGGGATAATTTAAGTCTCCGCTGCGTGCCCCGTCTTTGATGGAACTAAATATCCCTACTGGAAGAATAAGATGCGCATGCATCTGGAAGCCATTGACGTCGACCTATGGTATGTCGTCAAGAACGGCGTTCCCAAGGCTGGAGAAGGTGTCACTGCTTCTAACGTCAAGAAGTTCGTTCAACTGGACTCTACTGCCAAGAATATCATCTGTGGTCATCTGACCAAAGGACAATATGGCCGCGTGAGTGCTTTGGAAACATCTAAGCTAGTGTGGGACTGGCTCTCCAAGGTCAACGAAGGCGTCGATCTCAACCCAGAGAGATCAGAGAATCAGTGTCCTTCGTAACCTCTTCAACCGCTTCAAGAGAAATAACAATGAGAATGTCCAGCTCACGTTTGATCGACTCACTGACATCACAAATGAGCTTCAAGCCCTCGGCGCTGCTGAGATCACCAAGCATGAAGTCGTCAAGACACTCCTGAGATCACTTGACAGTTCGTTTGACACCCTAGCCCTGACGATTCAAGAACGTCCTGATTTCAAGACACTCGATCCGTCTGACATACTTGAGAGGCTCAACACACATGAGTTTCAGCTTTCTGAGAAAAGTGATATCTACGGTCCCAACTATGGGCGAACTTGTGCCTTGAAGGCAAAAGCTGTCTCCTCATCTGAAGAAGAATCTGACAGCAGCTCTAATGATCCTGAAGACATTGGAAAGGAGCTTGCTATGCTTGTGAAGAAGTTCTGAAAATTCACCAAGAAGAAAGGCTTCAGAAAGTCTTCACGATCAAAGCTCAAGGAATGATGAAGCTTCTGCTCATGACTACAAGAAGAAAACATGCCACAAGTGCAAGAAACCTGGACACTACATCTCTGAGTGTCCGCAGTGGGACAATGAGAACAAGAAGAAAAAGAAGAGCAAGGAGTATGATTCTGATGACAAGAAGAAGAAGAAATACTCAAAGTCTTCTTCCAAGTCCTCCTCAAAGTCTTCATCACACAAGAAGAGCTCATATGGCAAGGCACATGCGTTTGTTGGCAAGGAAATGGATTCAGAGGAGGAGTCCGCTTCTGAGGAGGCGGAGGTGGAGTCTGAGGAGGAGTCCAATTATGGTGTTGCGAGTCTGGCTACAGCATACGTTGCCAAGTCCATCTTCAACACTGAAGACAATGACTCCATCACCGACACCGATGCAAATGACAAGGACTACTCCGCTCCTACCTACTACTTCATGGCACGCGGTGCCAAGGTAAACACACGCACTACTCACTATCAAACATCTAGTGACGATGACTATGATTGTGGTTCCAAACCCAGCTACAAAACACTCGCTAAAATTGCAACTGAACAGTAGAAAACCATGGAACACATTCAAAAACTGTTAGACAAAAGCGATGATCTATTAGACGCTGAAATGACTCGATCTCAGTCCTTAATTGAAGACATAAAAAATCTTCACGTTAAGTATGAGGAACTTGAAAGTCGTCATGAAACACTCTCAACAGCTCATGAAAGGCTTTCCTATGATTATCTTCAAAGGAAGCAAGATCTTGAGAAATTGAGAGCGGCTCATGAAGATCTTCAGAAAGAAAATGAGTCGCTTCGCGCCGAACAGATCAGTTCAGGTCAGAAAAGATTTGAACCACCATGTCTTAAATGCATTGAGCGTGATAATGCTACCTCTGTTGCTGAATGTTCTATTGCTGCTACTGTTGCAATATCTTCAACTGTTGATGTGGGAACTAACCCATCTACTGAGGATACCACTGCTATTGCTGATGAGAATGCTAGGTTGAAGACATTGCTTGAAACAGGGATGTACAAAAGTCTCAAAGGGCATCAGACACTATGTGATGTCCTCAAAAGGCAGATCCTGAACCGAAACCCTAGGAAAGAGGGTGTTAGGTTCGTAAGGAAAATGAATGCTGATGGCTCTTACTGGAAACCTGAGCAGTACCCCAAAACCACATGGGTTGCTGCGAAGGAACCTTCAGCAGATCCATCCACTCTATCTGGCTTCACTTGTGCTAACCCCATTGTCATTGATGAATCCTTTGATGCAAACTATAAACTGTTTAAGAATCAGAATGGTGAAGTGTTTGCCAGGTATATTGGTACTAACTGCAGGAATGGACCGCCTATGAAGAAGATCTGGGTGCCCAAAAGGTGTTTGGAGAATCTTCCTGTGAATGTCATCATGACACCACAGGTGAAGAAGACAAGCCCCAGACCACAGGCTTCATACGGTCCAAAGGCTTCATACAGACAGAGGACTCACCGGAGTCAAACTAACGCAAATGTTTTGCAGGGAAGCCATACTCAGGCCTATGAATATGAGCGCGGTTCATCAAACTGCCATGTTCATAAGACCAAGAACTATTCTGCTTATTCTTATGAATACTATTGTCCACCTGCAAGAGTTTTTTCTAGGGCTCCAAAGCCAAAGTTCTCAGATGCTGCACTTAGACTTATTGCTTCTAAGACACCCTTGAAGATGTGGGTGGCTAAGAAAGCTTAAATCTCTTTTGCAGGGAAGGGTCTCCAGCAGAAAACCAAAATCGTCTGATGTTATTGCTAGGGACCTTAAACATCTTGTAGGGCGCAAGATCAAATGCCCGAATGGTCTTATTATCTACTTCGTTCCTGAATCGCTTGCTACTCTCCCTATCAGTCCAAATCTCGATCTAAGCTTTCATAACCCACTGGTTTGTCAAATGTTTTTGCTTCACAATTCTCTTCGTGAAGCCTATCCCCCTAACTGCACTATAGGGTACGACACCAGCAGCTTCAGAATGGATTATTGATAGTGGGTGTACCAATCACATGACTGGCAAGAGAAGCCTTCTTATGGACTCAACCTTACGTCCATCCAACAAGAGTCACATCACATTTGCTGACACTGGTAAAAGTAAGGTATTGGGTCTAGGTAGAGCTGCAATCTCAAAGGATCAACACATGGATAAAGTCATGCTTGTTGAATCCCTTGGCTTCAACTTAATGTCTGTCTCAATGCTTTGCGATTTAAATATGATCGTGATGTTTGGAAAATATCGTTGCCTTGTTCTAATGGAATCTGACAAGTCACTAGTGTTTGAAGGGTATAGGAAGGATGATTTGTACGTGGTAGATTTCTCAGCAGGACCACAGCTTTCCGTATGTCTTCTGGCAAAAGCTTTAGAATGCTGGCTCTGGCATCGGAGGCTAGGGCATGCTGGCATGAGGAACCTCCACACCCTTGCAAATAAGAAGCATGTCATAGGCATCGAGGGCGTCAAGTTCAAGAAAGATCACTTATGCGGTGCCTGTGAAGCAGGAAAGATGACGAGGGCCAAACATCCCTCGAAGACAATCATGACAACAACTCAACCCTTCGAACTGCTCCACATGGATCTTTTCGGTCCCACTCATTACTCAACTCTTACTACTACTGCTTGTCTCTATGGCTTTGTCATTGTTGATGATTATTCTAGATATACTTGGGTGCACATAATCCTCTACAAGACTAAAGTGCAGGATGTCTTCAGACGCTTCGCCAATCGAGCAATGAACAACTATGGCGCCAAGATAAAGCACATCAGAAGTGACAATGGCACTGAATTCAAGAACACTGGCCTTGATACATATCTTGATACTTTGGGCATCACACATGAATTCTCAGCTCCGTACACGCCACAGCAGAATGGCGTCGTCGAACGCAAGAACAGAACACTCATTGAGATGGCCCGAACGATGCTTGATGAATACAAGACTCCAAGAAAATTCTGGCCTGAAGCCATTGATACTGCATGCCATACAATCAATCGTGTTTATCTTCACAAGCTTCTGAACAAGACATCTTATGAGCTCCTTACTGGCAAGAAGCCAAATGTCAGTTACTTCAGAGTATTTGGCGCTAGGTGCTGGATCAAGGATCCACATCACACTTCAAAATTTGCACCAAAAGCACATGAGGGTTTTATACTTGGATATGGAAAGGATTCACACTCCTACAGAGTCTTAAATCTGTTTCATTATAAAGTGGTTGAAACAGTGGATGTGTGTTTCGATGAGACTAACGGTTCACAAAGAGAGCACCTGCCAAATGTGCTAGATGAAGTTCCATCCAGTGAATCAATCAAACTTATGGGAACTGGAGAAATCATACCCTCTGAAGCTAAACCTGAAGAAGAACTTATCATCTCCACACCTGATCAACCTGAAGACAATGCTCAGCCTGTAGACAATCCTTCTAACAATGACAATGATCAGCAAGAGCAAAATCTTCGCCCTGTACATCCTCGTGTTGCCAATGAAGTGCAGATTGAGAGAATAATTGATAGCATCAATGCACCCGGTCCGCTCACTTGTTCAAGGGCAACACAGCTAGCAAATTTCTGTGGGCACTTCGCATTCGTCTCAATAACAGAACCCAAGAAAGTTGAAGAAGCCTTCATGGAACCTGAATGGATTCAAGCTATGCAAGAAGAGCTTCAACAGTTTGAGCTGAATAATGTATGGGAACTGGTTAAGCGTCCTGATCCTCGGAAGCACTATATAATAGGCACCAAATGGATATACCGCAACAAGAAAGATGAGCATGGTCAAGTTGTCAGAAACAAAGCTCGTCTTGTTGCTCAAGGATATACTCAAGTGGAAGGGATTGACTTCGATGAAACATTTGCTCCTGTGGCTCGACTTGAAGCCATACACATACTGCTGACCTATGCAAATCATCATAACATACTTCTATATCAAATGGATGTGAAGAGCGCTTTTCTCAATGGCAAGATTGAAGAAGAAGTGTATGTTGCACAACCGCCTGGCTTTGAAGATCCAAAACATCCTGACATGGTATACAAGCTCAACAAGGCACTGTATGGCCTCAAACAAGCCCCTCAGGCTTGGTATGACACACTCAAATACTTCCTGAAGAGCAAAGGCTTCACACCTGGTTCCCTCGACCCCACTCTCTTCACGAAGACATATAATGGTGAACTGTTTGTGTGCCAAATATATGTGGATGACATTATCTTCGGCTGCACCAATCAGAAGTACAGTGAAGAGTTTGGATATATGATGCAAGAGCAGTATCAGATGTCCATGATGGGAGAGCTGAAGTTCTTCCTCGGTCTTCAAATACGACAGCAACGCAACGACATCTTCATATCTCAAGAGAAGTATCTCAAAGATTGCCTGAAGAAGTTCGGTATGCAAGACTGCAAAGGTTTCATGATGCCAATGCCAGCCAAACATCATCTGGGTCCCGACGACAATGGTAAAGAGTTCGATCAAAAGGTATACCGCTCCATGATTGGTTCTTTACTTTATCTATGTGCATCTAGGCCAGATATTATGCTTAGTGTTTGCATGTGTGCTCGATTCCAAGCGGCACCAAAGGAATCGCATCACTTAGCTGTGAAGCGAATTCTTCGATATTTGGCTCACACCCCAACTCTAGGATTATGGTATCCAAAGGGCTCAGAGTTTGATCTGGTTGGATTCTCGGATGCTGATTATGCTGGTGACAAGGTGGATCGCAAGTCTACATCAGGCACATGTCATTTTTTGGGACGATCACTTGTATGTTGGTCTTCAAAGAAGCAGAACTATGTATCTCTCTCCACTACTGAATCTGAATACATTGCTACTGGATCTTGCTGCGCTCAGCTTCTGTGGATGAAGCAAACACTCAAAGACTATGGCATTCATCTGAAGCAAGTGCCACTCTACTGCGACAACGAAAGCACCATCAAGATTGCCAACAACCCAGTTCAGCACTCGAAGACAAAGCACATTGAGATTCGTCATCACTTTTTCAGAGATCATGTTGTGAAGGAAGACATTGATATTATACATGTCAACACTGAAGAGCAATTGGCAGATATCTTCACCAAGCCCTTGGATGAGAAGAGATTTTGCAAGTTACGGTGTGAGCTAAATATCTTGGAATCCTCAAATGTCCTGTGATCAGGCACACATCCTAACACTTATGCATATTGATGACTTAGATGTGCAACACACGAAGTAAAGTATATCTTTAATCAATGAAGAAATGCATTCTAAGTGTGAATACATTAATGAGGAATTTGACTTCGGAGCGCCACGATAATTGTGCGCCGTGTCTGGGTCTAATACTTCCTATACGGTGGGTAACGCCACCACCAAATGTTCCGTTTGAAGTGTTTCACTCATGGCGTTACATTTGCTATGTCTTCACATTTGGTTTGGCTTCAATCTCAACATGTCTTCATGATTATCTTCACTATGTTGATTATATATATACTAGTGTTCTGTCCTCTACAGCATTCACTTATAGCTATGTCTTCTTGTTGAATCTTTTGAACTAAGTGAATGTGATCGGACCCTAACCTCTCTATGCTTTCTATCTCAAACTCTATCTCTCCAAATCATATGCATTCTTTTGAAACTGTCAAATGTCTTCTCTGCGTCCTTGTCAGCAGAAGATACACAGATAAACATTAAGTCCGCTTTCAATGCTAAGTCCTTCACCTGAAACCCGGAGAAGTGGGAACGACCACCCAACAATCCAGGCGTGCGTGGGACGTGGAACAACCTCCGACATGCTGCATGATGGCCACGTGTTCCTCAGATGTGAATCGCCAGGGGAACCTGTGTAATAACACTGAGCCGCCACTGTCCCTATAAATACACGCCTCACCACAGTCATTATCTCTTCTTCCACTCTCGCACGAACCCTAGCGCCACCGCTAGCCCTCGACGATGCCGGCGACGAAGCGCTTAGCTGCCGCAACCTCTCCGACACCGTCTTCACGCTGACCGCGGACATCGTCTTCTCCGCCGTCGCCGTAGGTGTCCTCCGTCGCCAAGTTAGGGCACGGACGATCGGACTGCTCGGCCTCCTCTTCCACTCCGTCTAGCAGTTCTTCATGTGGTAAATAAAACTTCCTTTTTACGGCCCCTTTGATCCTATAGATTCGTCACTTTCTACCACAAGCAGTTTCTGTTCACACAAGTTGGATCTATTTCATACCGCATCTCATAATATGCCTAGTATATTCACTTATGCTTCACAAAGTAGTTAGATTCCTCACTTGTACTGATCCGTGGATTCGTACAAATATGGAACCAACTCCTTATCTATGAGTGAATGTCTTTGCACGATGAGGTCAATGTCTTCTAAACTGATTTATCTTCAAAATCTTCCGAGAATGCATATGACCTCTTCCCCTTCCCTCGCACCTTAATGTTGTCACAGGTACATGTCCGTGGGAGAATCCCTTGGTTCTCATAGTCTGCATTCATTTGTAGAATTCTTACAGTATCACATAAATTCTCCCGAAGCCAGTTCCTGTTTGTCCAGCAAGCGAAAGCCTTTGAACGTATTGAAGCCATTCAGTTTAAAGTTCATGGCTGCAGAGAAATCAGCAAGGAAGGGTGGCAGAAAGCGTCGAGGAGAAACATCAAGAGATCTGCCCGATGACCTCTCAGAGCTGTACAAGACAGATCCTGAAGAGAATTACAATCAGCGCAAGACACGAATCCAATGGATTCGACGATATTGGGCAGAACAGTGGTTCAAGTACAGATTTGTGACAAAGGAATATGCTGAAAAGAATGCCCTCAAGCGACCATGGGGAGACATCCTCTACAAAAATCTTCAACCCAGGTCCAGAGATGAAGCCATTGAACAAGGCTTCTATCCCTGCATGGTCCATGGACCACAGCCTGCGGATGCTGACCCATCGTCACTGCTATGGTGTCGTGACGACAATCTGTTCAAGCGCAACTTCCAGTTTGCCCAGAATTCGACAAAGCAGAACAAGAAGTCTTTGGGATTAGACTTCAACCCTGGTCCCTCTGCTCCCCATGCCGATGGCACCCGCGAAGCTGAACCCAATCTTCTTGGGCCCTTATACAACTTGGAAGGTCTCATCACTCATATCGTGGTTCAAGGGACAACCGTGAATGAGCCTGCAGATGACGCTGAATCAGATGAAGCGCCTGCAGCTCCGAAGCCAAAGAAGTTGAAGCAGCCTAAAGCTTCAAAGCCTGCCTCTGCACCAAAAATCTCACGGGCGAAGCCACTGGCTACTGCACCTCCCGAAGACAGTGTGCAGTCTGAAGATTTGTCATGCATCTCCAAGCCCCAGAAAGTCCAGATGCCTCTGCCACACACCGGCCAAGAACTGACAGCTGCTGCTATTCTGCACAACGATGCCATTGATCTGTCCAGTGATGAAGATCTTGCAGATGACGCTCTTGAGCAACTGATCAAGAGCAAAGAAGAAGCAGAAATCTTCAATGATCTGCCTCTCTTTGACGTGGCAATCATCCACAACTTCATTGATGAGTGGTTTGACACGCCCAACCTCATCTTCGAAGATCTGCAACTTCCAATTGGCCTCAGTGTTGCCTTCCATGGCGCCATTGCTTCAGAGCTAGCTCTAGATCAGCGCATCGTCGAACTGAAGCAAAAGATTGACTTTGAGAAAGCTCAGTTCAAGAAGCATATGGCCAAGCTCAGCATGCAAGAGGTGAAAAACTTCAAGATTATGCTGCACGAGCTCAAAGAAGCCTTTCTCAAGAAACATGCAGAAGCTCAGGGTTCTCGTGAGCGCATGAAGAGCCTGGCTGACAAGTGTGTGCAAGGCTACAACGAGGCTGAGAAGCGCAAGGCCCTTGGGCGTCCGGGCATTGATCCCAGGATGGCTGCTAAGCAGAAGAAGAAGCCCACTGTGGCCGAACCCAACGCACCAAGGCAGGAAGCAGATCCCATTGTCTTCCCAACTAGCATGACTGGCTCGAAGCCAAAGGCCAGGTCAACCGCTTCAGAACTGAAGAAGACGAGGACTGCTGAGGCTGAAGCCAGTAAGAGGAAACATCCTGAAGCCTCTGCTACTGCTCCCTCCAAGAAGAAGTGGAAGACCAAGAAGGAACAGGCTGCTCCCACAGAGCCCTTAATTGTTGAACCCATCTCCATGGTTCGCCCTGCCACTGAACATCAAGAGCGCCAACTGACTGTCCATGAGCCTGCTTTCACAGAGGCTCATGAAGATGAAGACTTTCCAACAGCTGATCCCACCGCTGCTGAAGACATTGGTCACCATGACCATGTTGAAGATGATGCAGTTCTTCCTCAGATCGAGCACCAACATGTATCATCGCCTATGCTTACGCACAGCGAACTTATCAGCATTGGTCGTCCTCTAACGCCAATTGCTCAGGATGCATCATGGGCTGATCACCCACAAGCACAAGAGGACAATGACTTTGAGGCCCAGCCAACCCCAACTCCACAAGCGTCGCCAGCGTTACGCAGGCTTCACAAAGGACCAAGGCCTCCAGTCTCCGAGTCTGAAGCTAAAGTGGCTGAAGATGTTCTGGCTGCATCAGCCGATGAAGAAGAAACCCCAAGAGTTGCTACACCCCCATCTCACTAAGAAGCTGTTCTCGAGGAGAATGTAACTGTGACCGACCCTCCAGCTCATCAAGTGGACGTTGAGAATCTTGAGGCTGCCACCACCAAAACAAATGAAGCCACTGACACTGTCATGGCTGAAGCAAATGTGGAGCCTACACCAACCCAAGAACCAGAAGTCAGCGAAGCCAATGATGCTACTGTTTCTGTTCCTGCGCCTGCTGCTGGTCCTCAGTTTGACTATCATGTTGAGCATAGGCCTCAGGTACATAAGCCAATTCCAAGGTTGCCCAGGTTTCCAGGTCCTGCATCAGCACCTGGATCCTTCAATGTCATTGGCTTCAAAGCAGACAACACTTTCTTCAATAGCTCCAAGAACCCCTACTCAAGGGAACGAATATCTTCTGATCGGTTCTGGAGCTATCCGCAGCGAAGCTATTACTCCTGCATTTTGTACAATCAAGGTCGCATCTTCCCACATAAGCGTCTTGACACCGAAGCAATAGCTGGTCTGCCCTGTCTGGAAGAAGTTCTGGATTGCTTCAAAGAGGTTGGATTGTCGCTGTTTGTCACCGACCAAGAGCATTGGAATGAAGAGTTGCTGCTCCAATTCTATGCCACACTTCACATCCGTGGGTACAACAGAGATCCGAAGACTTGGGTCCTGGAGTGGATGACAAGAAATGTTCATCACGAAGCCAGAGCCTTTGATATCATTGAGCTCACTGGTCTGCCCACTCCTGGCGATCTCGATGAACCTGGCTGTCCTTCACAGCGAAGCTATGGAGAGCATCTTTCAGAAGCCTGAACCAAACATGAGTCAGATGCTCAGTATGATGAAGCCCTTGCCTCATGATGCTGCATATCCTAAGGAGTTCTTTGTTGAAGACCTTGAGTATCTGCCAAGGACTATCTATCACATCATAAGGCGAACTCTCTGGCCCATCAAAGGACATTCTCCACATGCCAAGCTGGAAGGTGCAATGAAGACTTTGGTCTTCTATATTCTTCATGGCAAATGCTTCAATGCACAAGACTTCTTCATCCACCAACTTGCTGCATCAGGCTCTGATCTTTTTGGCTTGAAGTTCTACGCTCCATGGATAATGCGGCTGATTAAACTCCACTCCGCTATCTCATATCAGCCATCTGCTCGCAATCATCAGATCTTTCTGCCTGATGTGGATATGTCCGTTGAAGCCATTTATCCCGAGCCTGCCAAGGAGCCTCTTAGTCTTCAGAATGCAGAGCATCAAAGTTTCTCTCAGAACATTGAAGGAGTTGAAGCAGTCACCCGTGTTTATCCTCTGGCTGGAACTACACGTGCACCTCGTCGTGCCCTTACTGAAGCCACCGAAAGCACTATTGCCCAACGACCCAAGAAGCGATCTCGTGTTCTCAATGACCGAGAGCTTCTGGTGGCTCTTCATCAGAAACAGGATAGGCATCATGACTGGCTGAAGCGCCAAATGCAAAGCCTCTTGGTGGATGTCAACCGCATTCGCAATCTTGCCACCAAGAATGCCTTTGTTGCCCATGAAACCTCTCGATGTACATGGAAAGGGCTGACGCTTATGTGCTCTGAAGATGATCTTCAAGAGGATGGCTTCTCTGAACGCTTCAAGTTTGACTCCACACCTCCTCGTAGGGCAGTGCTGCGACGAACTCCATCTCTTGAAGACTCTGAGTTCTCTTCTTCTGCGGCAACTGTGAATGCCAGAGTGATCGAGGACGAAGACGATGCTACTTCACCGCCACCTACTTCAGCACGGTTCGACACTGCTCCAAATTCTTATGCACCGCCGAACACCACCGACGACCCTGCTGCTTCACCTACTCTTCATGGGAACGAGTAGATGCTCTATGTCTTCAAACCTTTTTGGTCCTTACTTACAAAAGGAGGAGAAGCATATGAGTTTGATAGTCTTCAAGCGGGTCCACATGGGTGGTTGCTTTATATTTTGCCTAGTGTTTACAACTCTCATTTTGATACATTTGGATCTTTGAGTTGTAACACCTAAACTCGATGGTCGTCTGCTACGTATTTGCTACTTTGTGATGCTTAACCAAAACCTATGTCTTCGAGTGAAGACTATGAGAGCGAATCTTGTCCAGAGTCGGACAAGTCAGCTTTGCTTGCAGCCCAAGTAAAGTTGTCGTGTGTGTTTGAAATCTGACCGTTGGAACACGTGTCAGTTTCTTAGTGACCCAGGGTCATTTCGGACAAATCAGGTCGGGTTGCCTAGTGGCTATAAATAGCCCACCCCCTACAACCATAAACGTTTGGCTGCTCAGAGTTAGAGTACGGCTTTTGTCGTTTGAGAGCAACCCACCTCGAAGCCTTTGAGAGAGAATTCCTTGCGAGGATAAAGCCCTAACCACCCAGAGCCAAAGAGTGTTAGGCATCACTTAAGTCTTCTTGTCTGTGTGATCTGAAGACTTATTACACTTGAGGACTGTGAATCCTCCAGCCAGTTAGGCGTCGCGTTCTGAGCATCCAAGAGTCATTGTGGATCGCCGGTGAACGAAGTCTTTGAAGGTTTGGGAGTCTACCTTGAAGACTTACCAGAGTGATTGGGCGAGGTCTGTGTGACCTTCGCTCAAGGGGAATACGGTGAGGACTGGGTGTCCTGAGCTGCGTGTTCAGGACTAGGTTCTGGGACTGTGTGTCCTCAGGTTTAAATACCTAGCCGCCCTAACCAGACGTATAGTTGTCACAGCAACTGGAACTGGTCCAACAAATCATTGTCTTCAACAAGTCACTGGTTTCATCCTTCCCTTCCCTTTACTTACTGTTGGTCCTTGTGAAGTCATTGTATGATTGCACTATCTTCTGTCTTCACTGAGTGACTGCTTGTTCCGATTGGCTTCATAATATCTTCCTACCTGATCCTTACTACCTAACTGCTATTAGTCATTGTGCTTTCACTTCATTGAATACTTGACTATGGTTTGCCTAGTGTAGTCTACCTTCTGCTGCATGGTAATAGGTTTATTTCTATCGTTTGTCTTTGAAACTTCCACGTTTTGAAGACTTTCATAAAAATCGCCTATTCACCCCCTCTAGTCGATATAATGCACTTTCAGTGGCGGTTGACAAATTTACAAAGTGGGTTGAAGTAGAGCCGGTTAGTAAGTGTGATGCGTCGATGGCGGTTCAATTCATCAAAAAGGTGATTTTCCATTTTGGTTTTCCCCACAGCATTATAACTGATAATGGCACTAATCTGTCCAAGGGTGCTATGAAATAATTTTGTCAACGAGTGCATATTCGACTTGATGTATCATCAGTGGATCATCCCCAGTCCAATGGTCAAGCTGAGAGAGCCAATCAAGAAATTTTGAGAGGTATCAAGCCCCGACTTATGGTCCCTTTGCAGAGAACACCCGGTTGTTGGGTGGAGGAGTTACCCTCAATGTTATGGAGTATCAATACCATCCCCAACGGATCGACGGGTTACACGCCTTTCTTCATGGTTTACGTGTTGGGTTTCGTAGTAATTTCAAAAAATTTCCTACGCACACGCAAGATCATGGTGATGCATAGCAACGAGAGGGGAGAGTGTGATCTACATACCTAGTAGATCGACAATGGAAGCGTTTGGTTGATGTAGTCGTACGTCTTCACGATCCGACCGATCAAGCACTGAAACTACGACACCTCCTAGTTTTAGCACACGTTCAGCTCGATGACGATCCCCGGACTTCGATCCAGCAAAGTGTCGGGGAAGAGTTCCGTCAGCACGATGGCGTGGTGACGATCTTGACGTACTACTGCTGCAGGGCTTCGCCTAAGCACTCTTACAATATTATCGAGGACTATGGTGGCTGGGGGCGCCGCACACGGCTAAGGAATAGATCACGTGGATCAACTTGTGTGTCTCTGGGGTGCCCCTGCCTCCGTATATAAAGAACTAAAGGGGGGAAGGTGGCCGGCCAAGGAGGGCGCGCCAGGAGAGTCCTACTCCCTCTGGGAGTAGGATTCCCCCCCCCCCCCAATCCTAGTTGGAATAGGATTCGCGGAGGGGGGAAAAGAGAGAGAGGGGCCGACCCCCTCTCCTTGTCCTATTCGGACCAAGGGAGGGGAGGGGCACGCGGCCCATGTAGGGCTGCCTCTTCTCTTTTCCACTAAGGCCCATCATGGCCCATTTAGCTCTCGGGGGGTTCCGGTAACCTCCCGGTACTCCGGTAAAATCCCGATTTCACCCGGAACACTTCCGGTATCCAAACATAGGCTTCCAATATATAAATCTTTATGTCTCGACCATTTCGAGACTCCTCGTCATGTCCGTGATCACATCCGGGACTCCGAACAAACTTCGGTACATCAAAATGTATAAACTCATAATATAACTGTCATCGTAACCTTAAGCGTGCGGACCCTACGGGTTCGAGAACAATGTAGACATGACCGAGACATGTCTCCGGTCAATAACCAATAGCGGAACCTGGATGCTCATATTGGCTCCTACATATTCTACGAAGATCTTTATCGGTCAGACCGCATAACAACATACGTTGTTCCCTTTGTCATCGGTATGTTACTTCCCGAGATTTGATCGTCGGTATTCCAAATACCTAGTTCAACTCGTTACCAGCAAGTCTCTTTACTCATTCTGTAATACATCACCTCGCAACTAACTCATTAGTTGAAATGCTTGCAAGGCTTAAGTGATGTGCATTACCGAGAGGGCCCAGAGATACCTCTCCGACAATCGGAGTGACAAATCCTAATCTCGAAATACGCCAACCCAACATGTACCTTTGGAGACACCTATAGAGCACCTTTATAATCACCCAGTTACGTTGTGACGTTTGGTAGCACACAAAGTGTTCCTCCGGCAAACGGGAGTTGCATAATCTCATAGTCATAGGAACATGTATAAGTCATGAAGAAAGCAATAGCAACATACTAAACGATCGGGTGCTAAGCTAATGGAATGGGTCATGTCAATCAGATCATTCACCTAATGATGTGATCCCGTTAATCAAATAACAACTCTTTGTCCATGGTTAGGAAACATAACCATCTTTGATTAACGAGCTAGTCAAGTAGAGGCATACTAGTGACACTCTGTTTGTCTATGTATTCACACATGTATTATGTTTCCGATTAATACAATTCTAGCATGAATAATAAACATTTATCATGAAATAAGGAAATAAATAATAACTTTATTATTGCCTCTAGGGCATATTTCCTTCAGTCTCCCACTTGCACTAGAGTCAATAATCTAGATCACATCACCATGTGATTAACATCGATAGTTCACATCATCATGTGATTAACACCCATAGTTCACATCGCCATGTGACCAACACCCAAAGGGTTTACTAGATTCAGTAATCTAGTTCACATCGCTATGTGATTAACACCCAAGGAGTACTAAGGTGTGATCATGTTTTGCTTGTGAGAGAATCTTAGTCAACGGGTCTGCCACATTCAGATCCGCATGTATTTTGCAAATTTCTATGTCAACAATGCTCTGCATGGAGCTACACTAGCTAATTGCTCCCACTTTCAATATGTATCTAGACCGAGACTTAGAGTCATCTAGATTAGTGTCAAAACTTGCATCGGCGTAACCCTTTACGATGAACCTTTTTTCACTTCCATAATCGAGAAACATATCCTTATTCCACTAAGGATAATTTTGACCGCTGTCCAGTGATCTACTCCTAGATCATTATCGTACTCCCTTGCCAAACTCAGTGGTAGGGCATACAATAGATCTGGTATACAGCATGGCATACTTTATAGAACCTATGACTGAGGCATAGGGAATGACTTTCATTCTCTTTCTATCTTCTGCCGTGGTCGGGCTTTGAGTCTTACTCAACTTCACACCTTGTAACACAGGCAAGAAACCTTTTCTTTGACTGTTCCATTTTTGAACTACTTCAAAATCTTGTCAAGGTATGTACTCATTGAAAAAACTTATCAAGTGTCTTGATCTATCTCTATAGATCTTGATACTCAATATGTAAGCAGCTTCACCGAGGTCTTTCTTTGAAAAACTCCTTTCAAACACTCCTTTATGCTTTGCAGAATAATTCTACATTATTTCCGATCAACAATATGTCATTCACATATACTTATCAGAAATGTTGTAGTGCTCCCACTCACTTTCTTGTAAATACAGGCTTCACCGCAAGTCTGTATAAAACTATATGCTTTGATCAACTTATCAAAGCGTATATTCCAACTCCGAGATTCTTGCACTAGTCCATAGATGGATCGCTGGAGCTTGCATATTTAGTTAACACCTTTAGGATCGACAAAACCTTCTGGTTGCATCATATACAACTCTTCTTAAATAAATCCATTAAGGAATGCAGTTTTGTTTATCCATTTGCCAGATTTCATAAAATGCGGCAATTGCTAACATGATTCGGACAGACTTAATCATAGAGACGAGTGAGAAACTCTCATCGTAGTCAACACTTTGAACTTGTCGAAAACCTTTTGCGACAATTCTAGCTTTGTAGATAGTAACACTACTATCAGCGTCTGTCTTCCTGTTGAAGATCCATTTAATCTCAATGGCTTGCCGATCATTGGGCAAGTCAATCAAAGTCCATACTTTGTTCTCATATATGGATCTCATCTCAGATTTCATGGCTTCAAGCCATTTTGCGGAATCTGGGCTCATCATCGCTTCCTCATAGTTCATAGGTTTGTCATGGTCAAGTAACATGACTTCTAGAACAGGATTACCATACCACTCTGGTGCAGATCTCACTCTGGTTTACCTACGAGATTCGGTAGTAACTTGATCTGAAGTTACATGATCATCATCATTAGTTTCCTCACTAATTGGTGTAGTAGTCACAGGAACAGATTTTTGTGATGAACTACTTTCCAATAAGGGAGCAGGTACAGTTACCTCATCAAGTTCTACTTTCCTCCCACTCACTTCTTTTGAGAGAAACTCCTTCTCTAGTAAAACTCCGAATTTAGCAACAAAAGTCTTGCCTTCAGATTTGTGATAGAAGGTGTACCCAATAGTCTCCTTTGGGTATCCTATGAAGACATATTTCTCCGATTTGGGTTTGAGCTTATTGGGATGAAACTTTTTCATATAAGCATCACAACCCCAAACTTTAAGAAATGACAACTTTGGTTTCTTGCCAAACCACAGTTCAGATTGTGTCGTCTCAACGGACTTAGATGGTGCCCTATTTAACGTGAATGCAGCTGTCTCTAATGCATAACCCCAAAACGATAGTGGTAGATCGGTAAGAGACATCATAGATCGCACCATATCTAATAAAGTACGGTTATGACATTCAGACACACCATTATGCTGCGGTGTTCCAGGTGGCATGAGTTTGTGAAACTATTCCACATTGTTTTAATTGAAGACCAAACTCGTAACTCAAATATTTGTCTCCACGATCAGATCGTAGAAACTTTATTTTCTTGTTACGATGATTTTCCACTTCACTCTGAAATTCTTTGAACTTTTCAAATGCTTCAGACTTATGTTTCATCAAGTAGATATACCCATATCTGCTCAAATCATCTGTGAATTTCAGAAAATAATGATACTTGCCGTGAGCCTTAACACTCATCGGACCGCATACATCAATATGTATTATTTCCAATAAGTCAGTTGCTCGCTCCGGAGAACGGGGTCTTAGTCATCTTGCCCATGAGGCATGGTTCGCAAGCATCAAGTGATTCATAATCAAGTGATTCCAAAATCCCATCAGCATGGAGTTTCTTCATGCGCTTTACACCAATATGACTTAAACGACAGTGCTACAAACAAGTTGCACTATCATTATTAACTTTGCATCTTTTGGTTTCAATATTATGATTATGTGTATCACTATGATCGAGATACAATGAACTATTTTCATTGGGTGTGTAACCATATAAGGTTTTATTCATGTAAACAGAACAACAATTTATTCTCTTACTTAAATGAATAACCGTATTACAATAAACATGATCAAATCATATTCATGCTTAACGCAAACACCAAATAACACTTATTCAGGTTCAACACTAATCCTGAAAGTATAGGGAGTGTGCGATGATGATCATATCAATCTTGGAACCACTTCCAACACACATCGTCACTTCACCCTTAACTAGTCTCTGTTTATTCTGCAACTCCTGTTTCGAGTTACTAATCTTAGCAACTGAACTAGTATCAAATACTGAGGGGTTGCTATAAACACTAGTAAAGTACACATCAATAACATGTATATCAAATATACTTATGTTCACTTTGCCATCCTTCTTATCTGCCAATCACTTGGGGTAGTTCCGCTTCCAGTGACCAGTCCCTTTGCAGTAGAAACACTTAGTCTCAGGCTTAGGACCAGACTTGGGCTTCTTCGCTTGAGCAGCAACTTGCTTGCTATTCTTCTTGAAGTTCCCCTTCTTCCCTCTGCCCTTTTCTTGAAACTAGTGGTCTTGTCTACCATCAACACTTGATGTTTTTCTCGATTTCTACCTTCGTCAATTTCCGCATTACGAAGAGCTTGGGAATCGTTTCCGTTATCCCTTGCATATCATAGTTCATCACGAAGTTCTACTAACTTGGTGATGATGACTAGAGAATTCTGTCAATCACTATCTTATCTGGAAGATTAACTCCCACTTGATTCAAGCGATTGTAGTACTCAGACAATCTGGGCACATGCTCACTAGTTGAGCGATTCTCCTCCATCTTTTAGCTATAGAACTTGTTGGAGACTTCATATCTCTCAACTCGGGTATTTGCTTGAAATATTAACTTCAACTCCTGGAACATCTCACATGGTCCATGACGTTCAAAACGTCTTTGAAGTCCCGATTCTAAGCCGTTAAGCATGGTGCACTAAACTATCAAGTAGTCATCATATTTAGCTAGCCAAACGTTCATAACGTCAGCATCTGCTCCTGCAATAGGTCTATCACCTAGCGGTGCATCAAGGACATAATTCCTCTGTGCAGCAATGAGGATAAACCTCAGATCACGGATCCAATCCGCATCATTGCTACTAACATCTTTCAACACAATTTTTCTCTACGAACATATCAAAATAAACATATGAAAGCAATAACGTGAGCTATTGATCTATAACATAATTTGCAAAATACTACCAGGACTAAGTTCATGATAAATTTAAGTTCAATTAATCATATTACTTAAGAACTCCCACTTAGATATACATCCCTCTAATCCTCTAAGTGATCACGTGATCCAAATCAACTAAACCATGTCCGATCATCACGTGAGATGGAGCAGTTTCATTGGTGAACATCACTATGTTGATCATATCTACTATATGATTCACGCTCGACCTTTCGGTCTCCGTGTTCCGAGGCCATATCTGTATATGCTTGGATCGTCAAGTATAACCTGAGTATTCCGCGTGTGCAACTATTTTGCACCTGTTGTATTTGAATGTAGAGCCTATCACACCCGATCATCACGTGGTGTCTCAGCACGAAGAACTTTCGCAACAGTGCATACTCAGGGAGAACACTTCTTGATAATTAGTGAGAGATCATCTTATAATGTTACCGTCAATCAAAGCAAGATAAGATGCATAAAGGATAAACATCACATGCAATCAATATAAGTGATATGATATGGCCATCATCATCTTGTGCTTGTGATCTCCATCTCCGAAGCACCATCGTGATCACCATTGTCACCGGCATGACACCTTGATCTCCATCTTAGCATCGTTGTCGTCTCGCCAAGCTTGTGCTTCTACGACTATCGCTACCGTTTAGTGATAAAGTAAAGCATTACATCGCGATTGCATTGCATACAATAAAGCGACAACCATATGGCTCCTGCCAGTTGCCGATAACTTGGTTACAAAACATGATCATCTCATACAATAAAATTCAGCATCATGTCTTGACCATATCACATCACAACATGCCCTGCAAAAACAAGTTAGACGTCCTCTACTTTGTTGTTGCAACTTTTACGTGGCTGCTACGGGCTTAAGCAAGAACTAATCTTACCTACGCATCAAAACCACAATGATAGTTTGTCAAGTTGGTGCTGTTTTAACCTTCGCAAGGACCGGGCGTAGCCACACTTGGTTCAACTAAAGTTGGAGAAACTGTCACCCACAAGCCACCTCTGTGCAAAGCACGTCGGGAGAACCGGTCTCGCATAAGCGTACACGTAATGTCGGTCTGGGCCGCTTCATCCAACAATACCGCCGAACCAAAGTATGACATGCTGGTAAGCAGTATGACTTATATCGCCCACAACTCACTTGTGTTCTACTCGTGCAAATAACATAAACATATAAAACCTAGGCTCGGATGCCACTGTTGGGTTTCGTAGTAATTTCAAAAAATTTCCTACGCACACGCAAGATCATGGTGATGCATAGCAACGAGAGGGGAGAGTGTGATCTACATACCTAGTAGATCGACAACAGAAGTGTTTGGTTGATGTAGTCGTACGTCTTCACGATCCGACCGATCAAGCACCGAAACTACGGCACCTCCGAGTTTTAGCACACGTTCAGCTCGATGATGATCCCCGGACTCCGATCCAGCAAAGTGTCGGGGAAGAGTTCCGTCAGCACAACGGCGTGGTGACGATCTTGACGTACTACTGCTGCAGGGCTTCGCCTAAGCACTGCTACAATATTATTGAGGACTATGGTGGCTGGGGGCGCCGCACACGGCTAAGGAATAGATCACGTGGATCAACTTGTGTGTCTCTAGGGTGCCCCTGCCTCCATATATAAATAACTAAAGGGGGGAGGTGGCCGGCCAAGGAGGGCGCGCCAGGAGAGTCCTACTCCCTCTGGGAGTAGGATTCCCCCCCCCCCAATCCTAGTTGGAATAGGATTCGCGGAGGGGGGAAAAGAGAGAGAGGGGCCGGCCCCCTCTCCTTGTCCTATTCGGACCAAGGGAGGGGAGGGGTGCGCGGCTCATGTAGGGCTGCCTCTTCTCTTTTCCACTAAGGCCCATCATGGCCCATTTAGCTCCCGGGGGGTTCCGGTAACCTCCCGGTACTCCGGTAAAATCCCGATTTCACCCGGAACACTTCCGGTATCCAAACATAGGCTTCCAATATATAAATCTTTATGTCTCGACCATTTCGAGACTCCTTGTCATGTCCATGATCACATCCGGGACTCCGAACAAACTTCGGTACATCAAAATGTATAAACTCATAATATAACTGTCATCGTAACCTTAAGCATGCGGACCCTACGGGTTCGAGAACAATGTAGACATGACCGAGACATGTCTCCGGTCAATAACCAATAGCGGAACCTGGATGCTCATATTGGCTCCTACATATTCTATGAAGATCTTTATCGATCAGACCGCATAACAACATACGTTGTTCCCTTTGTCATCGGTATGTTACTTGCCCGAGATTCGATCGTCGGTATTCCAAATACCTAGTTCAATCTCGTTACCGGCAAGTCTCTTTACTCGTTCTGTAATACATCATCTCGCAACTAACTCATTAGTTGCAATGCTTGCAAGGCTTAAGTGATGTGCATTACCGAGAGGGCCCAGAGATACCTCTCCGACAATCGGAGTGACAAATCCTAATCTCGAAATACGCCAACCCAACATGTACCTTTGGAGACACCTATAGAGCACCTTTATAATCACCCAGTTACGTTGTGACGTTTGGTAGCACACAAAGTGTTCCTCCGGCAAACGGGAGTTGCATAATCTCATAGTCATAGGAACATGTATAAGTCATGAAGAAAGCAATAGCAACATACTAAACGATCGGGTGCTAAGCTAATGGAATGGGTCATGTCAATCAGATCATTCACCTAATGATGTGATCCCGTTAATCAAATAACAACTCTTTGTCCATGGTTAGGAAACATAACCATCTTTGATTAACGAGCTAGTCAAGTAGAGGCATACTAGTGACACTCTATTTGTCTATGTATTCACACATGTATTATGTTTCCGATTAATACAATTCTAGCATGAATAATAAACATTTATCATGAAATAAGGAAATAAATAATAACTTTATTATAGCCTCTAGGGCATATTTCCTTCATTATGGGGCAGAGGCGGTTCTTCCTAGTGACATCCGTCATGACTCGCCCCGAGTGGCAGCTTATGTTGTAGCTGATAATGAAAAAGCATGCCAGGATGCACTGGACCTGTTGGATGAGGAGCGTGACCTTGCAGCGGCTCGTTCGGCGATTTACCGGCAAGATCTGCTTTGTTACCACGGTCGCCGGGTTAAAACCAGGACCTTTCAAGAAGGTGATTTGGTGCTCTGACTTATCCAAGATCAAACTAATATGCACAAGCTATCCCCAGCTTGGGAAGGGCCCTTTGTGGTCAGCAAGAATCTAAACAACGGGTCATACTACCATATCGATGTTCGAGACCACAAGGACTCACGCACGTCGGAGGAGGAGACCCACCGGCCATGGAATATTGCTCATCTTCCGCCTTATTATACTTGAGCCATTGGCACTTGTGATGTACATATTTCAGTGTATATATTATGATGAATATAATAAAGTCGGCATCCCTGGTAATTCAGGGCTTCTGTCGTTTCATTTCTAAAGAATGTGAGTCTTTATTGTCACTTAATATGATCACCTGGAGGTTTAACGGCCGGTTTAAAGGGACCAAAGAGAGTCTGTTGCACAACACAACTCAAACATAGGTACCCAGTGAGCACAACTCAAAATATATCACTTGGGGGCTCCCTATTCACAGTACATAGCTTTGATAACCTCTTGGCTTGAAATGCTAGATGTATAACACCAAAGAATTTCAGTTAACCCTACTTTGTACGTCTGCCACTCCGCCCAGGTAATCCTAGAATGACCTGCCGAACTCTTGACAGTCAATCTTATTAAAGACCCTGAACTTGTCAAGGTTAAAATGACGGTTGCTCATGCGAGGTCCGGCTTACAAGGTTTGAATAATTAGCTAGTGGTTGTGCAAGCCCATGAAAAGCACTTGGGTTTTGGGCCTGACCACCTATGAAAGCCTTGTTTTCTAATTTTTATTTTATTTGAAGATTTCTTTTCTGACGTTTTCTTCTTGTGACATGTTGCTACATGATTGGAAACTGATGACGGCTATTATGCCTTGTGGTTCATATTGTGAACCTCTCTGGGGTTTATTCCCCCCAGCCTGGTTTAGACTATAAGTCACCAGGATACACTTGGAGTGTTATAAGCCGGCAGTACACGCAAATATCACATGTATGATATTTTGTTCCAATTATATAAGGTTATGATTAAACCAGCCCTGGTTATGGACAGAGTAAGTCCCTAGTGGTTTTTATATGGGGTGTTATGACCCGCCCTGGGGTAAACCGCCAAGGCACTTGTGATCTGTTTGTGTGCAGACAAAATAGTAAATCTGATCTGCATACTTGATGATATCATGAGCAAAATTGGTAAATTTTCAATTCATGGATCAACAATGTTAAGCAGACGAAATGTGCATGATGGCACAATAGATCAAAGTTTAACTAGCCTATTACAAGGCATACAATGGCCCAAAGAGGATAAGTGTTTTTGAGACGCAAGTATCAAAGTCTTATTATTAATAAGCCGGTTCATGACTCCTAGTGGGTTGAAGCCTCCGGGTCATCTTGCGCTTCTTTTTCTTCTTCAACTCCTTGATTATCCATCAGCTAGAAGTCAGGCGTAGCCCAGTTGATACCGGTCAACTCTCTAAACACAGTTTCATCATCAATAAGGTTGGATGGATCAATGTCAGGAGCGAAGGTATGCTTACGATTCGGCGGGATGAGATCCGTCTCCTGATGAACCGACGCCTTTACCTTTTTGTTATCAGCGTCATAAGCCACCTAGTATTTACATAAATTAGTTTCTTCTGCCAACCGGGTTGCTAATGGACGTATTCTTTCAGATCTTCTTCAGTGACCCGGGAAACGACCCAGTTGCAGGCGGTGACAGTCTTGACCATCTTGGAAAGCAAAGGTCCTGAAAGAAGGAAAATATTACCGACTTAAGGTCATGCTGTTAAACCAGACTATTGATTCAAAGGTAAGGTGCTATGAACAATTGACATATTAAGTCGGGCGATAAACATTGAAGTATTGGCGGCTTAAAAGGGGGCTAGTGGTACCTACCGGATTAAGAATTTTGTTGTTAAGCCAGACAGAGTTTAACACTCAAGATATACGTTGCAGAATTAAGATCATGAGCAAGCATGGTAAACCAGAGTTATATTGCCGGGTCAGGGAAAGTTCTAAAGCGTATGGTGGCGGTTTAACAAGATTTAGTGCCTTAAAGTGGATCATGGTTTGCGGTATAAGCCGCTATAGCAGTTATGGTACTTCAAATTTGGCTAAATGTTGGACAAAAATATTTTACAAGATGGAGCCGTAATTTTCGATCTACCACGGTTCTGAAAAGGCAGTAAAATTCTAAACCTTAGGTGGCGATAGTGGAAACCATGGACGTTTCAATGAGATCATCCACGGGGAGATGTTCTTCTAAAGATAAAAATGAATGCTACAACTACTTCCGTGCAAGGTTTGCAGTCTATCCAGATTAGAAACTGCTAAAGTTGAAGGGAACGGCGAAGAACGGTGAGGGAGTCCTGGATTAGGGGGTCTCCGGATAGCCGGACTATCTCCATTGGCCGGACTGTTGGACTATGAAGATACAAGATTGAAGACTTCGTCTCGTGTCCGGATGGGACTCTACTTGGCGTGGAAGGCAAGCTAGGCAATACGTATATGGATATATCCTCCTTTGTAACCGACCTTGTGTAACCCTAACCCTCTCCGGTGTCTATATAAACCGAAGGGTTTTAGTCCGTAGGACAACAATCACAACATACAATCATACTATAGGCCAGCTTCTAGGGTTTAGCCTCTCTGATCTCGTGGTAGATCTACTCTTGTACTACACATATCTTCAATATTAATCAAGCAGGACGTAGGGTTTTACCTCCATCAAGAGGGCCCGAACCTGGGTAAAACACCGTGTCCCTTGCCTCCTGTTACCATCCGGCCTAGATGCACAGTTCGGGACCCCCTACCCGAGATCCGCCGGTTTTGACACCGACATTGGTGCTTTCATTGAGAGTTCCACTGTGCCGCCGCCACCAGGAAGGATGTCTCGTCCCATCTTTAAAGACGGAACTATCGCTGAGGGAGCTCTGGCTATTGGTCAAACTCTGCGGCTAGGTGGTTTTCTTATGACCGCCTATTCGGCCGCAGCGCCGACGATGACTTCTTGGGTCATCGAAAGCAATCTTCACGTCAACTCGGAACTCGCCGAGCAGTTAGATCCAATGGAGCTCTCTTCCCTGAACGAGCTCTTGGATTGTATCGCCGCCCTGGGAGTCACTACAGACTACGATCAGATTGGGCCTAAACCCGATCTGAGAGAAATTAACTCTCCCCAGGTCACCCATCACGTTGCAGTGGTGGAAGAACAATGCGGCAACCCTTCATCTATCTTAAGGACTAGCTACGTCCGGATTCCCGATCCCTCCAAGCCAGATACCCGCGGAGGGGAGGATGTCACTCAAAGCCTGAACCTAGGCAGCGGGCTAGATTTACCGGAAAACATCCAAGAATCCAAACTTTCGAGTTCGGAAACTCCATGGCCACTGAGCCTCAGATTGGGTGAGGATTCGGTTTCAATTCCACCCACCCACCCAAACATACGCGATCTATCCCAAATTAGGAAAGAGCCCGAAGAAACAGTACACCATTACTGGGCCAGATTCCTCCTGGTCAAGAACAGGATAAAGGACTGCCGCGAGGAAGACACAATTTCACTCTTCTGCAATAATTGCACGGACAAGGGAATCCTCAACGCCATAAGTCGTTGCGAAATTACACGCTTTGCCGACTTGGTGTCCATAGTACGAAAGTACTGTGCGATGGAAAGCGCCTGGAAAACCGAAATAAAATTTTGGGATAATCCAGCCCTGAATACAAACCCAGTCTGAAATAAAAGGGTGCATTATCACAATACACCTAGGTTAACTACCAAAAAGCAAAAGCCCTCTACGGGGCAAGGAACCGTACTGGAGGGATGGCTCAACAGACCCTGCAAAATTCATAGTACAGCAGATGCGATGCCAACACACAGCCTTAGAGCATGCTGGATACTCTGGCAGGTGGCCAAAAGTGGTGAGGATCTACTCCTCCCAAAAACCACAGAGCACCACCCCGAGGATAACAATACGGTCTTAACGGTCTTTGAGACCTTCGCGTCAAATAATAGACGGAAGCGAACACTCCGCATCACGTCCAAAATCTGCCACATAGCAGAAACAAATCCTTGGAGCGACACAGCTATTACCTTCAATGCCAGTGACAAACCTAAATTCCGAACAGCCCGAGTACCAGCCGCACTGGTCCTCAGTCCAATCGTGGACGGCTTTCGACTCACCAAGGTACTCATGGACGGCGGCAGCGGATTAAACCTCATCTATGAGGAAACTCTTCAAAAGATGGAAATAGACTGGAGCCGCATTAAGCAAACCAACACAACCTTTAGAGGAATCATCCCCAGTCGGGAAGCACGCTTCGCTGGAAAAATCACACTAGACGTGGTATTCGGCACGCCGGATAATTACAGGTCCGAAGAAATTACATTCCAAGTGGCCCCGTTCAGCAGCGGATACCACGCTCTATTAGGGCGGGAGGCGTTTACAATCTTCCAAGCCATACCCCATTACGGGTACATGAAGCTCAAAATGCCCGGGCCCAACGGAATCATCACTCTTGTTAGTGATCCGGACATAGCACTCCGCGCCAAAAATAAGACAGCTGCACTGGCCCTTGAGGCACTATCCGAAGCCCTAGCGACCGAAGAACTAACTGCGCTGCGCTCCACGGTGAACAGGGACGACATGATACTCGATAAAAGATCCAAGTCCACCTCCTTTAAGCCGGCGGACAAAATAGTCAAATTCCAAGTCCATCGAACGGACCCTACAAAAACAGCTTCCATCGGGGCACAATTAAACCCTGATGTCGACGCCGCACTGTGAGAGTTCCTACGCGAGAACTGGGACATTTTTGCCTGGCACCCTTCAGACATGCCAGGAATCCCACGCAGGCTGGCTGAACACAGCCTAAATATCCTAAAAGGATTCAAGCCAGTCAACCAGGCTCTTCGACGTTTCTCCGAGCCTAAAAGACAAGCCATGGGAGAAGAACTAGCCAAGCTATTGAGGCCGAATTCATCAGAGACATAAAACATCCGGACTGGCTAGCAAACCTGGTGATGGTACCAAAGAAGGACAAATCCTGGCGCTTGTGCATCGATTTTAAGGACCTTAATAATGCCTACCCAAAGGATCCCTTCCCCCTCCCCCGCATTGATCAAATCATAGATGCTACCGCAAGACATGATTCATTGTGTTTCCTCGATGCATACTCCGGCTACCATCAAATCAAAATGGCAGAGCCAGACCAAGCCGCAACGGCATTCATCACACCATACAACCCATTCTGCTTCAACACAATGCCCTTCAGGCTAAAAAACACCGGTGCAACATATCAGCGCATGATTCAGACATGCCTGGCAAACCAGATCGGCAAAATAGTGGAGGCATACATGGATGACGTGGTCATTAAAACCAAGCACGTCGAAACTCTAGTAGACGACTTGAGGCTCACATTCGACAACCTCCGAACGTATGACATCAAGCTCAATCCGAAAAATGTGTTTTTGGCGTACCAGCAGGAAAGCTCCTAGGATTCATTGTCTCTAGTAGAGGTATTGAAGCTAATCCGGCCAAAATCTGAGCGTTGTCACAGTTGGCTACCCCAACAGACCTCAAACAAATACAAAAATTAACTGGATGCGTGGCGGCTCTAAGCCGCTTTATCTCCCGCTTGGGAGAAAAGGCATTACCCCTTTATCGCCTCCTATGGCGCACCGAACACTTCGAGTGGACGGACGCCGCCACGGCCAGACTCAACGAAATAAAAGCCATATTGGCAACAAACATAGTCCTGGCCGCACCAAACATGGGCGAACCAATGCTATTATGCATTGCGGCAACTCATCAAGTAGTAAGCGCAGTGCTTGTCGTCGAGCGAGAAGCGGGCGGACACAAATTTCCCCTTCAAAAGCCGGTTTACTACGTGTCCATTGTCCTTACCCCATGCAAATCACGGTACCCACATTATCAAAAGATAGCATACGCAATATTTATGGCATCCCGGAAGCTGCGACACTACTTTCAAGAGTGTTCGATAACGGTAGCCTCGGAAGTACCACTTAACGATATTATAAACAACCGCGACGCGATGGGCCGGATTGCCAAATGGGACATTGAGCTCCTCCCGTTCGACATAACTTACAAACCACGGCGAGCTATTAAATCGCAAGTTTTGGCTGACTTCATCGCTGAATGGACGGAAGCCGAACTCCCTAAAGAGTACGGCACATATTCAAACTAGATCATGCATTTCGATGGCTCCAAAATGTTGGCTGGTCTGGGAGCTGGCGTCGTTTTGACGTCCCCAATAGGAGACACCGTTCAATACGTACTGCAGATAATGTATACGGACTCCAACAACGCAGCCGAATATGAGGCCCTTCTACATGGTCTCCGGATGGCAGTATCCATGGGCATTCAACGCCTAGAGGTGCGCGGGGATTCAAACCTCTTGATATCCCAAATAAATGGAGACTTTGATGCCAAGGATCCAAAAATGGCCGCTTATCGCAATGCCGTCCTAAAAATGTCAGCTCGGTTCGAGGGGCTCTAATTTCACCATGTGGCTCGGGAAAACAATCAGGCGGCGGATATCCTCGCCCGCATTGGCGCCAAACGTGACGCGGTCCCTCCCAACATTTTTCTGGAAAGGCTTTTCAAGCCATCCGTAGCATGGGAAGGGGACACCGGTAAAAACAGTCCGGACCCGGCCAAAATACCCGATACTGAACTCTCTGACACAATCGGAGGCTCCGCCACCGAAATAACACAATCAGCCCACGAAATAATGGCCATTATTGCCCCATGGACAGAACCATTCCTGGCCTACTTAACTAGACAGGAACTCTCGGAGGACCAAAATGAGGCACAATGCATAGTGCGGCGATCAAAGGCCTACAGGGTCCATGAGGGAGAATTGTACAAAAAAAGTGCTACCGGAGTCCTTCAACAGTGCATCTCCGAAGAGGAAGGACGGAACCTTTTGACAGAAATTCATGCCGGACTCGGGGGTCATCACGTCGCAGCCCGGGCTCTTGTGAGCAAGGCCTTCCATACAGGATTCTATTGGCCCACGGCCCGGGCAGATGCACATGACTTGGTCCAGTGTTGCGCCGGTTGCCTGCAAATCAAAGCCACATGCCACCCACCGCCCTCCGAACAATCCCCATTACATGGCCCTTCGCGGTCTGGGGGCTTGACATGGTTGGACCCCTTAAATGTGGAACCCACAAGAAAAAATACTTATTGGTCATGGTGGATAAATTCACCAAATGGATAGATGCCAAACTAGTTAAAACAGCCGAATCCGGACCGGTGATAGATTTCGTATCCGGGGTTGTACACCGCTACGGCGTCCCCCACAGCATCATCACTGATAACAGCACGAACTTCACGGCCGATGAGGTAAAACTCTGGTGCAGCAAAATGGGCATCAAGCTCGATTATGCTTCAGTCTATCACCCACAAACCAACTATCAAGTCGAACGAGCAAATGGTCTTATAATGAGCGGCATTAAACCCAGACTAGTGCGCTCCTTAACAGAGTCTGACACGCACTTGGTAGAGGAGCTCGACTCCGTACTCTGGGGGCTGCGGACCACGCCGAATCGTAGTACTGGATACACACCATTTTTTATGGTGTACGGCGCAGAGGCAGTCCTGCCCTGTGACATAATTCTTGACTCACCTCGAGTGCGCATGTACGAAGAAAGAGAAGCCGAGCTCGATCGGCAGGACAGTCTGGACACCTTGGAGGAAGAGCGCGATGTAGCCAAAGCCCGTTCCGCATTTTACCAGCAACAGGCTCGCAGATACCAAAGCAGAGAAGTATGAGCCAAATCTTATAACATTGGCGAACTAGTTCTCCGACTGCCGGATAAGAAAAAGAACAAGCTAGAGCCCAAATGGGAAGGTCCCTTCATCATCGACCAAGTTCTGACTGGCGGAGTGTACCGACTGCGGGATGCATCGACTAGTCGACTCGAGCGGAACCCATGGAACGTAGCCAGGCTCCGAAGATTCTACGCCTAGCACCGGACTTTATGTTAGTCCCCTCCCTTTGTCCATTTTCTGCATATGTGTCATCTGTCTTGTTTCCCTTTCTTTCTTTTATTCCTCTAGGCCTTCAAGGGTCACCTTGTGCCTCACTTGTACATTATAGATGTGCTAGCCGCACTCTCTACATCTGGGGGCTTCTTTCACAGAAGCTTAAATTATTTACCTGGGCATCACGCCCAACACATGCATTATACTTCCGCATGTACCTTTTTTCACCATTATATGCATCGATATGACTTAAGTTTTGGCCAAGCTGGGTTGCCTGGCTCTTGTATTTATGCCCTACATTCCCGTTAATTCGGCTAGGGCATAAGGGGAGCACCTCTGCGATTGTTACCGCCGGGTCAGCCGGACGTGTACCTCAGACTGGGTGAAGCCGAAAGCTAGCATTCTTAAGAGAATATTCGGTCGGTGAACAAAAGATGACTTTTATTTATTATCCATATCTGCCCCTAGATGTTTTTTCTGCGCTTCTCGTCGCAGGCCGGACATGCACTTTAGGGCATGCCTACCCAGGGAAAGGAACCCTTAACGGAACTATTCTCTCTGGAAGATGTTTCTTAATACCCATGTAATATAACATAACTAGTTGGCACTTGTCTGATAAAGCACTAATGACCCCTACGCCTGGTCTCCACGCATGCCCCGGTTCTTACATAACCGAGAGGGTATTCGGATACACTCCGGACTGTCGGGTCCCGAGGCTGAAGCGAAAAGTTCCGCCACGACAAACGATCTACAATCCGGCTAGAAGGCATCATACATGTCACTTTAAAATTACATAGTCAATTTGACTGGTTGAATTCCTCTTCAATGCCATCCAATAGGCTGCTTAGTGTACAGTCCTGTTGGGAATACTTTGCGGCCAATTCTACTTGGCCGTACAATAAACTCACAGGGATCTCCTTGCCATGAGGCCCCACAGGTCCGACTTCGGCCATGTGGTTCGGGTCAGCCTTTGTGTACCGTGTCTTCACCATTGCCCAGGCTTCCTTGGCACCCTGATGGCAGGCCGATATCTTCCATAATCGGAAGCACCGCCGTGCTCCCTTCAGCTTTTCTGCAAGCTCTCCAAGGCTTGCGGGTATGGAGATGGACGGCCACAAGGCCTGGGCGACGCCTTGCATCACCTGCCGAACTCGTTCGTGCAACTGTGCGAGCTCGGGAAGAAGATCACCCGTTGAACCAGGCATCTCCTCGGCAGGACGTCCTGTTAGCATACCTACAGACATAACTCTGTCAGCCAGCTTCCTCGCCGAACTCTTTTTCAAAGTTCGTTCAAGCACTTACTAAATATGCCGCGTCGAAGCCGCCGATTCTCCTTAACAAAATCCGACAGTTGGGCACGAACATCTTTTAGTTCCACGCCCAGCTTGGTGTTGGCATCTTGGAGATCATTCTTCTCCTGCTTCACCCTTGTTAGCACGCTCTCACCAGCCTTTAGCTGGCGTATGAGCTGTTGCTTATCCGGATTCACTCCAGCGTCATCTGCAATTTTATCGTCAGATTGGCATATAAAGCCACACTCTAATATGATACCTATCATTTGACGTATATGTTACCAGCGGGGGTCTCTTTGGGCTCCCCTGCGGCGGCCAGTGCGGCCCGAAGTTAGGCTTTGCACTCTTCCAGCTCCTGGGACAGTTGAGTATTCTTTTTTGTAAGAACCTACATAACAAATGATCCTTAAATCAGTTATCCTAACTGTTTCAAGTCTTAGGGGCTACTGATATATATAATCATCAAATTTTCTCACCCGTATGTCTTTTACATACTGCTCCGTGGCTCTGGCTAGACCATTTTGAGCGGCACGGAGGTGCGCATCTCCCGAGTTGAAGGCATCCAAAGCCTCTTGGGAGAAACAAGCATCACAAAGAGTAGTCCGGCGATGCCTGTGGTTCATGGCACTTTCCACCTCAGAATGGGTGGCGGACAGTCTATCTGTATCCTCTGTCGGAGGAGCACCCGGCGCACGCCTTGTACTCATTCCCACCTCTGAGTCCGGCCTTGGAGCCTGGCTTGTGGAGGTGCGGTTGGTAGCTCTTTTTCCTGAAAAGAAGGCATGGGCGTTAATATGCCTCTGTAAATAATGTCTTGCGATAAAGACGGCGCGCCATACTGCTGCGCCGGTGCCTCAATCCGGACTGCGGATCTTTTCAGCCTGCCTGGCCTAGCGGCCCCTTGTTGGCTAGTTGCCATAGGCTCGGCCTTCTGCCCCGAGGACCTCCCCTGCAAAACACGGCTGTTATACGGCAATAAAAAAAGAGCACAAGAACGGATCCCTTTTTAAGTGCTGGGACTTTGGTCTCAGTCACCTGTGAGGCTGGTACTAGCCCAGGGTAATCGGCCATAATGGCCACCAAGGTATTGTCATTACTCCCTTGGTAAAATACCCCGTCAATCAGCTCCATGGATATGTCCAGATCCTCCTGGGAAGCTGGGTCAAGGGACCGTCCGGGGTCCTCGGGCTGTGGAGGAGGGCTGTTTATCTCCTTTACTGCCTGGCGCAGCTCCTGCGATGAAATCGCTATAATGAATACTTAAACTACGGGAATACGAAACGGATGGGTGAGAAAAAGTCTCCGCTTACCCAGCTCAGAGTATTGTACATAGAGAATCCGCCCTGCAGGTTGACACGGAGGAATTCCTCCTCTTCTCCCTTGTACAAAGTGGACAAGATCTTTATTAGATCAGCAGCCGATCCCGGCCCTTTGCGGTCGTGGCGGGTGGCGTCATCCTCCCCGTTGAAATCCCACATGGGGTGGCCTCTATATTGGAGTGGCTGCACCCCCTGCATAATGCATATAGCCATGACCTCGATCATGGTCAATCCAGATCAAGCCAAAGAACTTATCCGTCTCATCAGATAAAGAATGTCCCTGTCATCTTCCTCCAGGGAGCTCCGTGGACGCCAGCTCCGACGCTTCTTCAAAGGGGCGTTGTCAAACTCAGGAAGGCCGATCCGAATAGGGTTCGGAAGGGGGACATCTTCTATATAAAACCATTCTGAAGGCCAGTCTTCGGACGTCTTCTTCGGGGTCCCGGACAGGTATCCGGTCCCGGCGATACGCCACACTTCGGCTCCACCCACTTGATATATTGATCCCTTCTTAGAATGGGCACAAGGCAGAACAACTTCTTCCATAGAGCGAAATGAGCCTCACAACCCAAAAATAACTCGCAAAGGGCTATGTCGGTGTCAAAACCGGCGGATCTTGGGTAGGGGGTCCCAAACTGTGCGTCTAGGCCAGATGGTAACAGGAGGCAAGGGACATGATGTTTTACCCAGGTTCGGGCCCTCTTGATGGAGGTAAAACCCTATGTCCTGCTTGATTAATATTGAAGATATGTGTAGTACAAGAGTAGATCTACCACGAGATCAGAGAGGCTAAACCCTAGAAGCTAGCCTATGGTATGATTGTATGTTGTGATTGTTGTCCTACGGACTAAATCCCTTCGGTTTATATAGACACCGGAGAGGGTTAGGGTTACACAAGGTCAGTTACAAAGGAGGAGATATCCATATACGTATTGCCTAGCTTGCCTTCCACGCCAAGTAGAGTCCCATCCGGACACGAGACGAAGTCTTCAATCTTGTATCTTCATAGTCTAACAGTCCGGCGAATGGAGATAGTCTGGCTGTCCGGAGACCCCCTAATCCAAGACTCCCTCAGTAGCCCCTGAACGAGGCTTCAATGACGATGAGTCCGGCGCGCAGTTGTCTTTGGCATTGCAAGGCGGGTTCCTTCTCCGAATACATCACAGAAGAATTTGAATATGAGGATAGTGTCCGACCCTGCAAAATAAGTTCCACATTCCACCGCAAAGAGAATAATTTTTCCGCAGATCTAATTTGCTGGCTTGTTTTGATAGCATGACATCATGCCATGGCCTGGTGATTATTCGAACCATTTCTCTTAACCAACTCCACACATAACGCGAGGCGGTTTCTTGACACGCCTTGCCGAAGCGAAGATCGTGTTCCCCTAATTACGAGATTCTCATTAATGTAGTCGTGGGTAACCCAACCGTGTCTAGGACTCCTAGATTATAGGCAAGTCCCAAACGGCTACGGAGAGGACGCTTAATATTCACCCTCTTTATAAGGGGACAAGGTTTTCGCTTTTTCCCTCTCGTGCTCAATCAAACCCTTCCCCCGCCTCAAGTTCTAACACCCAAAGCCAAGGTTAGGTGCTCCGGATCTTCAACCATGTATGGATCCAGCCTTCAAGGCCGATGGACGCCCTCCTCCGTTACAGAAGAGGACATTAAGAAGTTGAGGGAGGCCAGATATCTGACCGCCGAGGTTTCGCATCGGCTGCCTGCTCGAAGGCAGGTCGTCCCTACTCCCAAACCCAACGAGAACGTTGTGTTCGTCTCCCACTTCCTTCGAGGTCTAGGCCTCACTCTAGATCCTTTCGTTAGGGGCTTGATGTTCTATTACGGGTTAGATTTCCACGATCTAGCCCCGGACTCCTTTCTCCACATCACGACATTTATTATCGTGTGTGAGGCCTTCCTCCGTGTTACCCCTCACTTCGGCCTGTGGCTCAAGACTTTTGTAGTAAAGCCAAAGATGATCGAGGGGCAACAAGCAGCGTGCGGAGGTGCATCAATAGGCAAGATGGCAGGAGCTCCATGGCCGAAAGGTTCCTTTCCAGATGTGTCCAAATTATGGCAACGGGAGTGGTTTTAGTCACGGCTCCCAGAAGTGCCCAGTGGGCGGCTGCCCCCGCTTTCCACTTGGGCCCCCCGCCACAACTGATGTCATGGATTAGCAGGGGTCTGAGCTGGGGTCCAGCCAAGGACGTGCCTATGCCGCAAAGCCGCATCCAAGATCTCTTCGAGGGAGATTTTAATTTGGTTGCGGTAATACAAGTTATGCTGGTTCGTCAAGTCCAGCCTTGCAAACGCCGACCCCTGCGCTTGTGGGAGTTCAACCCAGAGGGACCACGTGCCATTCAAAGTTTCCTCAGCCTGACGCACGAGGATATGTACAAGTCATTCTTCGGACCTCAAGTGGAATGTCCGGATATCACCGAGGACGTGGGCCTGAGCAGTAACCACGCCACCGAACAAGTAAGAAATCCTCTAGCCGAACACGCTGTCTTTTTATTCGAGGTTATTTCTGAGAGTTCGCTTTTTGACCAGGACTGGCTAGCGAAGGCAAAGATGATTCGGTGTTTGGCCCCCCTCCCCGAGGGTTTGAAAAATCCGGTATTGGAGAAGATGCTCGAGGTCGCACCTTGCCCGGAGCCCTTGAAGGAAGATACCGGGGGGATAATACGGGCGACGCGGGCCCCCATCGCTGCCTGTTCCAACCGAGGGAACGAGCGTCTCCACGAAGGAGGACGACCGGGGGAGGAAAAGGACTGCTTCTGAGAATCCGGAAGCCGAAGCCTCCAAACAGGAGAAGAAGTCTCCCAGAGAGGGTCCTGCCTCGGGGGGTGCTTTTGCCACACAAAGTCCGCGGGGGGATCAGCCCTCCAACAAGTCGTAAGTGATCAAAAATATTTTAATAGTAAGAGTATGCTATCTTTTTCCTCTGAGAAAATAACCACCGCATATATCTTGAAGTTTGGGCCTCAGCCCCTCTCAAATGAGCTCGTCTTCGGGGGATCTTCTTCCAGAGATGATGGAGAGCGAAACGCCTCCCCCGGACTCCTCCACTCCAGAAGCGGGCGACCCGAAGTGTCGTCGCGGAGGGCCTCTTCGGATCCGGTGAGGCCAGAATATAATCCCGTAGACCCTCGAAGTCCCCAGTGTCCGGCTCCCGAAGAGAGCATACGAAAGAGTCCCGCACCGTCTGGTGTGCGGTCGGATGTTCTGAGGGAGTTGGTGGGGCGAGCGGCCATCTCAGAAGAGCACCGTATGTTGATGGGTACGGTGATGGAGAGAATCTCGTCCGCTGAAAGCGGATTACATGAAGCCTTTATGAGTCTACTGACATGCTTTGAGGTATGTGAGATAATATGTGATAGTACTGCACATGTTAGGTGTGCCCTGTGTAGATAGTAGCCCCTCAGACTCTGGTTGTCGTCGAGAACGGCGGCGAACAGAGAATCATATTCCCAGGCAATAACCAGACTGCCCCTATGTGCAGGTGGTGGAAGCTCCGGTGGCTAGCCGGACTAACGAGTTTGCCCAATTAAAATGGCAACTAGATGCGGCCGACGCCGACATCGAGCTTGTTAACAAGAGGCTTGACGAGGCACAGGGTAAGTGTTATCATCCGGTGAACGCCACATAGTAAGAGCATCATAATGCCAGTATCTTTAATATGTTGTGACTGCAGATGGAGCTGCCACCGTGGAAGCCTTGCGGGCGGAACTTGCCCGAGCCAAGGAACAAGCGAGGATTAGTAATGTGGCTGCTTTGAAGGCAGCCGAAGAGTTGAAAGCCGAGAAGGCCGCACATTGCGAGAGCTAGGAGAAGATGGCCAAGATGGCCGTAGAATTAAAAGACACTGCCGAACGTTGCCGGGTCCTTGAGAAAGAAAACCGAGCGAAGGCAACAGACCTTGAGAAGGCCGCGGCGGCAGACAAAGACACCCGTTCTGCTATGAGAGCGAAGAAGGAGGAGCTGCGGGAAGCCGGGGATATTGCGACTGGGAAACCCTTCATGTTACGGAGGAAGTTCGAAGATCCATGGTATGCCCCTTTGGATCGGCTGTGGAGTTCGGCAGATGCCTATATGGATTTGGCGACGAGCGCTGCCGATGCGGCCAAGTACTTCCAAGGTCAGACAGATCATGAAGTGGACAAGCTGTTCTAGACACAATTCCACGTTCTAGAGCGTCCGCTTTCATTGACTGACCAACTAGCCGAATGGGCCAAACTAAATAGGTTGTCCGGACTCGCCACAAGGTCTGTTGTGAATTAGCTATGGCCGGAAAGGCCAAAGCCGAACAGCTATTTCAGCTTAGTGCAGCAGTTCATTGATGCGGTGCCACGCATTAATGCGATGAAGAGGTCGGCGTGCATAGAAGGCTCGCGGATGGCCCTTGCCCGTGTTAAAGCATACTGGGCGGAGATGGACGCTACCACTATTGCGGCGCAGGGTTCAGCCATAGGCCGGGTGGCTTCCAAACACTATTTCGAGGAGGTTCGCGAGGGTGCTCGTTTGATAGAGGCCCAGTGCTCGAAAAATATTATGTTTGAGTGATATGTATTCTCATTGTAAGCACAATGCTTTTATGAATTTTTATAAGGTTATTTTTATACTTTTGCCTGAAAGTAGTATGATGCCTCCTATGGGGCCGTTTATGTATACTTGTGTATAACCTGAAAGATTGCAGCCGTCGGCTTCAACCCCCACGCATAAAATGCGGGGGTGCTCGCAAAAAACGCATGTTCACACTTAACCCAACGTCTTGTTCCTATTAAGGAGGTGATAGCGTAGCGAGCGAGGCAACCGGACTATAATGCTTTAACACTTTCACTTAGCCATAGGAGTTTGACAGTGGGGCTACTAGATAGCCCCTGGTGGCTCCACACTCTCCCGATCGCGGGGTGCGTAGATGCCTGGCAGAAAAATGGCCCTTCGTTAAGGCAGAGGAATTCTAACATTCCAATAGGTCACCGAGTGGTTGACCAGTCTCATGCTATATCATGATAGTCAGTTTTCGGCTTTCTCTACTGAGGCGCTCGTCCGGATGAACCAGGGCACAATCGCAGTAGTTCTCCTGGTGCTACCATAGCCGGTAAAGCGGAACTAAGGCACCAGAACATAGGAGCCGGGCAAACCCAACATTTGACCAAAGACAATGATTCGGAGTTGATGCATATAAGGCCAAACTCGCGACGCTGAACACTCCCTAAGGTATTCGGTCTTTATGGTATAAACCAGGCCTAAATAGTGCCCTTCGTAAGAAGCCCCTTGTGTCCAGGTACGTGCATTATTCTGACATGGCCACATGCCAAGACGCCAGCATCCTTCTCAACTGTGCTGAGAATGCGGTGGATATGTATCAACAAGAGACAGTAAAAAAGGTTTATGCAGGGTCTTAATCTGAAAAGAATCCTTGGAGCGGGTCCCTGCTACACGTCTGCGCCTATGTCTCCGTTGTGTTGTATCCTGGACGGGTGTAGCACGATGATCATCTGTAAAAGAGAGGAACTTAGGTGAAAAAGTTGTCGTGCAAAAGGATAGTTTTTAAAGGAACCAAGTATAATTCAAGATCAGTAAAAATTGCCACTTGTCTGCGCGCGTTGAGCCCCTTGTATAGGGGTGTGACCATTGATCCGGTATGAATTACATATACTTGCGCCAGACTTGTCTAACCGTGTCTGAGGTCTTGATGACCTGTTAAATGCTTTAGTTGGTGAGGCCGTTTTTAGTGTGCGGCTGCCAAGGCAGCCGCACTCTCTTCGGCGCGCAAAGATCGCTTAATACTTCCATTTACTGTAATGATGCCACGTGGTCCGGGCATTTTGAGTGTGAGGGAAGCGTAGTGCGCTATTGCATTAAAGCGAGCGAAAGCTTCACGTCCGAGTAGTGCTTGATAGCCACTTTGGAACGGAGCGATGTGGAAGGTTAAATGTTCGCTACGGAAGTTATCGGGGAGCCGAATATAACTTTTAGTAGCAGGGAGCCCGTGCAGTGAGCCCCTGGGCCTGGCGTTACTCCTTTAAAGGTTATGGCTATGGGAAATTTTTGTTGGGTCTATCCCCATTTCGCGGATTGTATCCTGATATATCAGGTTTAGACTGCTGCCACCGTCCATCAGGACTCATGTGAAGTGATATCCATCAATTATTGGGTCTAATACCAGGGCAGCCCATCCAGCACGCCGGATACTTGCCGAGTAATCACGATGGTCGAAAGTGATCGGTTGAGACGACCAGTGGCAGAACTCCGCGGTGATAGGCCCTTGGGTATATTGTTCTGGGAGTGCCGTTGTCTTTCTTCCCTTGATCACGTGTAACACGTTTACTGTTTTGACTTCTGGTGGAAATTTCTTTTGTTCCCCAGTGTCTTGCTTGAGAGGTTCCTCCTCGTCTTCGCTTGGTGTATCCTCCCCCTTGTGTACGGCACTGAGCTTACCGGACTGCTTGAAGACCCAACATTCTCTGTGGGTATAATTGGTAGGTTTACTAGGGGTGCTATGGATCTGACATATTTGGTCCAGAATTTTGTTTAGGTTGGATAGTTTGTCTCTGGCGCCTTTAGAGGGCAGCTTTTGCTGACCTGGCCGAGAGCTTTCGAATCCGGCGTTTACTGCCGTGTTCTTCGTGTTGTCTTCTTTATTCCGGCATTTGTTACTACTGTTGCGCTGTGATTTCCTGTTTCCATCTCTAACTTCAGATGTACTGCGATCGCTGGTGCTGCATCTGGCTAGCCAGCTGTCCTCACCCGTGCAAAAGCGGGTCATGAGGCTTGTTAAAGCTGCCATCGTTCTCGGCTTTTCTTGGCCGAGGTGTCTGGCGAGCCATTCGTCACGGATGCTATGCTTAAAAGCTGCCAAGGCTTCGGCGTCCGGACAGTCGACAATTTGGTCCTTTTTAGTAAGAAACCTGTTCCAAAGTTTTTGGGATGACTCTCCGAGCTATTGAGTTATATAACTCAAATCATCCGCGTCCGGAGGTCGGACATAAGTCCCTTGAAAATTTGCCCGAAAAGCGTCTTCGAACTCTTCCCAACTTCCAATGGAGTTTTCGGGGAGGCCTTTAAGCCAGTGACGGGCTGGCCCTTTGAGCTTGAGGGGTAAGTACTTGATGGCGTGGAGATCATCTCCTCGATCCATATGGATATGGAGGATATAATCCTCAATCCAGACCCCAGGGTCTGTTGTTCCGTCGTATGCCTCTATGTTTACGGGTTTGAATCCCCCAGGAAATTCTTGGTCCACCACATCATCGGCGAAACATAGGGGGTGTGGGGCACCCCTGTATCTGGGTGTACCGCGTTGTTCGGATGTTTTTTGTGTTATATTGTATGCTGGGGCGCGCTTGTGTGGTCCATAGATGGATTTGGTTGCGCCGTCCTTTTGGTGCGAGCCCTCGCGTGGATCGCGTGTTGGCTTGTGAGTGGCGTTGTTTGCCGCTTGATGTTGGCCGTTGGTTCGTCTATCCGGCCAGGTGGCTGCTTTGGTATTTGGTTGTGAGGGGTCTGAGGCCTCTTCATCGAATTCAGGTAGCAACCTCCGCTTTGGGTAGCTCTTGGTGGGGCGATTATCGCCGTACATTGCTGCTGTGTTGAGTACTTTACTCCATCTGATTTGGAGTGTGTCTTGCGCAGCCTTGAGCCTTTGCTTCTGCTTTTTCAGACTCCTCGCGGTGGCAACAAGCCTTTGACGGGCATTCTGCTGCTCCGGGTGCCTGTCTAGCGTTATATCGTCCGGACTATTATCTTTGACGGAATTGGTTTGTTCGATTTGATTCCCCGGATTGCCGTGGTACGGCAGTGGTTCACCCTGCTCCAACTCTGGGTCTGTGTGATCGTTATTTCTACCAAGGTGGGATTTGGGGTGGCGCCTGCGCTGCCGCTTTGACTGCTTCTCGAGGGAACAAACCTTCGGTGCGTCCTTCCGTTCCTCGTTGTCGTCTTCTTTTGGCATGTCCACCATGTATACGTCATATGATGAAGTGGACGTCCAGCACCCTGTGGGCGGTGGTTCCTCTTCGCCTCCCGCATCGTCGTCCATACCGTCGATGTTTGCAGAGTCGGAGTCGAGCATGTCGGTTGAGTCATCGATAGTGGCTATTAAGTGGGTGGTGGGTGGGCGTCGAATTTCGCCGTCCGCATCCCAATCCTATTGGCCATAATCCGACCAGGGCTCTCCTGACAAAGAAAGAGACCTCAGTGAATTCAGAATATCGCCAAAGGGCGAGTGCTGAAAGATATCTGCGGCGGTGGATTCTATGATCGGCGCCCAATCGGATTCGATTGGCGGGGGCGCGGGAGGTTCGGAGTCAGAAAAAGAGTCTGGCACCTTGGAGTCACGGGCTGCGCAGAGGATTATGCTGGCGTTCGGCTCGTACGCCGTTGAGACTGCAGCCCCTGAGGCGGTGTCTAACCACCCGTCCTTGATTGGCACAGTTGGCTCCGAACTAAGGGTCGGAGCTGATGCGGGCGCGACTTCTGGGGTACTGTTCGGAGGCAGAGCCAGGTCATACCCATCGCGACAGTGAGGCGCGCCCGACTGTGGCTCGAATCCGTCGAAGATCAAGTCTCCACGGATGTCGGCCGTGTAGTTCAAACTTCCAAATCGGACCTGATGGCCAAGGGCATAGCTTTCAATCTGCTCTAGATGGCCAAGTGAATTAGCCCGCAGTGCGAAGCCGCCGAATACGAAGATCTACCTGGGGAGAAAAGTCTCACCCTGGACCACATCGCTATCCCATCAAGCCTAACGGCGACGACACAAAGGAACTCTCAATGAAAGCACCAATGTCGGTGTCAAAACCGGCGGATCTCGGGTAGGGGGTCCCGAACTGTGCGTCTAGGCCGGATGGTAACAGGAGGCAAGGGACACGATGTTTTACCCAGGTTCGGGCCCTCTTGATGGAGGTAAAACCCTACGTCCTGCTTGATTAATGTTGAAGATATGTGCAGTACAAGAGTAGATCTACCACGAGATCAGAGAGGCTAAACCCTAGAAGCTAGCCTATGGTATGATTGTATGTTGTGATTGTTGTCCTATGGACTAAAACCCTTCGGTTTATATAGACACCAGAGAGGGTTAGGGTTACACAAGGTCGGTTACAAAGGAGGAGATATCCATATACGTATTTCCTAGCTTGCCTTCCATGCCAAGTAGAGTCCCATCCGGACACGAGATGAAGTCTTCAATCTTGTATCTTCATAGTCTAACAGTCCGGCCAATGGAGATAGTCTGGCTGTCAGGAGACCCCCTAATCCAGGACTCCCTCAGGCTACGAATCCCGCGATATGCAGCAGGGAGGCAGGCGTAAGGTTGTGCAGCTGGAGGCCATAGAAATCCAGAAGCCCCCGAAGAAACAGATGAATTGGGAATCCGAGCCCTCTTACCAGGTAAGGGACAAGGCATACCCGCTCTCCCTTGGAGGGATTGGGATGGCTCTCCGCTTGCTCTCCACCATTGTAGGTGGCAAGCCCGGCTCGAACCGGGACTAGGTACGCTAGGGGAAGAAATCCCTTAGACTGAAGCATCACCAATTTGCTGTGTGAGATGGAACATCTCTCCCAATCTCCAGGCTTGGAACTAGGGGTGCGAGAGGAGGAGCTGCGTTGACCGGCCATGGTGGAATGGATCTCTGTTGGGCACACTCCGATGAAGGCTCGGCAAGGGAGGATGATGTGATTTGGATCTGAATCCTCGTCTTTTTAAATAGGCGGCTCATTTACATAGCTAGGGGGGTAAATGTGAAAACACCCTGGCTCTTCACATCCGCTCGACATGTGGAAAGTGGCCATTATTGGGCGTAGAAGCCAAGGAGTACAAACTGTCACAAGGAACCGGACATTATTTCGACAGGTACATGGAATTTAAAGAGGAACCCGCCTTGCAATGCCGAAGATAATACTGCGCGCCGGACTCGTCGTCATTGAAGCCTGGTTCGGGGCTACTGAGGGAGTCCTGGATTAGGGGGTCTCCGGATAGCCGGACTATCTCCATTGGCCGGACTGTTGGACTATGAAGATACAAGATTGAAGACTTCGTCTCGTGTCCGGATGGGACTCTACTTGGCGTGGAAGGCAAGCTAGGCAATACGTATATGGATATCTCCTCCTTTGTAACCGACCTTGTGTAACCCTAACCCTCTCCGATGTCTATATAAACCGAAGGGTTTTAGTCCGTAGGACAACAATCACAACATACAATCATACCATCGGCTAGCTTCTAGGGTTTAGCCTCTCTGATCTCGTGGTAGATCTACTCTTGTACTACACAAATCTTCAATATTAATCAAGCAGGACGTAGGGTTTTACCTCCATCAAGAGGGCCCGAACCTGGGTAAAACATCGTGTCTCTTGCCTCCTGTTACCATCCTGCCTAGACGCACAGTTCGGGACCCCCTACCCGAGATCCGCCGGTTTTGACACCGACACGGACGCTGATAGTAGTGTTACTATCTACAAAGCTCGAATTGTCACAAAAGTTTTTCGACAAGTTCAAGGTGTTAACTACGATAAGATTTTCTCACTTGTAGTGATGCTTAAGTCTGTTCGAATCATGTTAGCAATTGTCACATTTTATGAAATCTGGAAAATGGATGTCAAAACTACATTCCTGAGTGGATTTCTTAAAGAAGAGTTGTATATGATGCAACAACAAGGTTTTGTCAATCCTAAAGGTGCTAACAAAGTGTGTAAGCTTCAACGATCCATCTATGAACTGGTGCAAGCATCTCGGAGTTAGAATATACGCTTTGATAAGGTGATCAAAACACATGGTTTTATATGGACTTTTGGTGAAGCTTCTATTTACAAGAAAGTGAGTGGGAGAACTACAACCTTTCTGATAAGTATATGTGAATGACATATTGTTGATCAAAAAAGATGTAGAATTTTCTGGAAAGCATAAAGGAGTCTTTGAAAGGAGTTTTTCAAAGAAAGACCTCGATGAAGCTGCTTACATATTGAGCATCAAGATCTATAGATATAGATCAAGACGCTTGATAAGTTTTTTCAATGAGTACATACCTTGACAAGTTTTTGAAGTAGTTCAAAATGGAACAATCAAAGAAGGAGTTCTTGCCTGTGTTGCAAGGTGTGAAGTTGAGTAAAGACTCAAAAACGACCACGGAAGAAAATAGAAATAGAATGAAAAGTCATTCCCTATGCCTCAGTCATAGGTTCTATAAAGTATGCTATGCTGTGTACCAGACCTATTGTGTACCTCATCATGAGTTTAGCAAGAGGGTACAACAATGATCCAGGAGTGGATCACTGGACAGCGGTCAAAATTATCCTTAGTGGAATAAGGACATGTTTCTTGGTTATGGAGGTGACAAAAAGTTCATCATAAAGGGTTACGTCGATGGAAGCTTTGACACTGATCCAGATGACTCTTAGTCTCACTCTGGATACATATTGAAAGTGGGAGCAATTATCTAGAGTAGCTCTGTGCAGAGCATTGTAGACATAGAAAATTTGCAAAATACATACGGCTCTGAATGTGGCAGACCCGTTGACTAAACTTCTCTCACAAGCAAAACATGATCACACCTTAGTACTCTTTGGGTGTTAATCACATGGTGATGTGAACTAGATTATTGACTCTAGTAAAACCCTTTGGGTGTTGGTCACATGGTGATGTGAACTATTGGTGCTAAATCACATGGCGATGTGAACTAGATTATTGACTCTAGTGCAAGTGGGAGACTGAAGGAAATAGGCCCTAAAGGCAATAATAAAGATGTTAATTATATTTCCTTATATTAGGATAAATCTTTATTATTCATGCTAGAATTGTATTAACCGGAAACTTGATACATGTGTGAATACATAGACAAAACAAAATGTCCCTAGTATGCCTCTACTTGACTAGCTCGTTCATCAAAGATGGTTAAAGTTTTATGACCATAGATATGTGTTGTCATTTGATGAACGGGATCACATCATTCGGAGAATGATGTTATGGACAAGACACATCCGTTAGCTTAACATGTTGATCATTCAGTTTTATTGCTATTGCTTTCTTCATGACTTATACATGTTCCTCTGACTATGAGATTATGCAACTCCCGAATACCAGAGGAACACCTTATGTGCTATCAAATGTCACAATGTAACTGGGTGATTATCAAGATGCTCTACAAGTGTCTCCGATGGTGTTTGTTGAGTTGGCATAGATCGACATTAGGATTTGCCACTCCGTGTATCGGAGAGGTATCTTTGGGCCCTCCCGGTAATGCACATCACTATGAGCCTTGCAAGCAATGTGACTAATGAGTTAGTTACATGATGATACATTATGTAACGAGTAAAGAGACTTGTCGGTAACGAGATTGAACTAGGTATGATGATACCAACGATCGAATCTCGGGCAAGTGACATAGCGATGATAAAGGGAATGACGTATGTTGTTATGCGGTTTGACCGATAAAGATCTTCGTAGAATATGTAGGAGCCGATATGAGCATCCATGTTCCGCTATTGGTTATTGACCGGAGATGTGTCTTGGTCATGTCTACATAGTTCTCGAACCCGTAGGGTCCGCACGCTTAACGTTCGATGACGATTTGTATTATGAGTTATGTGATGTGATGACCGAAGTTTGTTCGAAGTCCCGAATGAGATCACGGACATGACAAGGAGTCTCGAAATGGTCGAGAGGTAAAGATCGATATATTGGAAGGCTATATTTGGACATTGGAATGGTTCCGAGTGATCCGGGTATTTTTCGGAGTACTGGAGAGTTACGGGAATTCGCCAGGGGAAGTTAATGGACCTTATTGGGCTTTAGTGGAGAGAGGGAATAAGAGCCACGAGGTGGCGCACACCTCCCCCCTGCCCAAACCGAATTGGACAAGGGGTAGGGGCACTGTCGGTGTCAAAACTGGTAGATCTCGGGTAGGTGGTCCCGAACTGTGCGTCTAAAGATTAATGGTAACAGGAGACAAGGGACACGATGTTTTACCCAGGTTCGGGCTCTCTTGATAGAGTTGATACCCTACGTCCTGCTTGATTGACTTTGATGAGTATAGGGGTTACAAGAGTTGATCTATCACGAGATCGTGATGGCTAAACCCTAATAGTCTAGCCTGTATGGTTATGATTTCCTCTACCGACTAAACCCTCCAGTTTATATAGACACGGAGGGGACTAGGGTTGTACAGAGTCGGTTTACCGAGAAAGGAATATTCATATCCGCACGCTAAGCTTGCCTTCCACGCTAAGGAGAGTCCCATCCGGACATGGGAGGAAGTCTTCTATCTTGTATCTTCACGGCTCCCTCAGTAGCCCCCGAACTAGGTTTCAATGACGATGCGTCCGGCGCCCAGGTTGTCTTCGGTGGGTTCCTCCTCTGAATACATCCAAGCATCTGACCTGAAGAGTTATATTTGGCTTTTCATTCAATGTCATACCCTTTGCCTCCCGTGCCTCCGTCTCTTCAGGCGGAAAATCCTTAGAGCTGGCTAGGAGAAACCACTCAAACATGGCTAGCGCTCCCAGTTCTTCCTCCCGCCCTCATGGCTCCGAAAAAGGCGATTTGGAGAGATGCTCAGTATCCCACGGCCAGCTGATCAAACTCCAGGCGCAAGCCTACCTTTCCCCCGCGGATCTAGTCCCAGTGCGAGCGGGATTAACTTCTTTTACGGGCGAAGCCCTGGTGGAAAATTTCCCGAATCCTTCAGAAGGGGAGCGAGTGTGCTTCATTTCCTTTCTCTTGAGAGGTGTTGGATTTCCAATCCATCCTTTCCTCCGAGGTCTCCTGGAGTAGTGTAGCCTCCAACAACACAATCTCATGCCGGGCTCCATTCTGCACATCGCGGGCTTCGTTGCTCTTTGTGAGCTGTTCCTAGGCTGCGAGGCCCATTTTGAGTTATGGAGGAAACTATTCTGCCTCGTCCCTCGCTCCCACAATGGATCCATATTCGAGGTGGGCGGCACCGAGATATGGCGCATAGCCAGAATCGGATACCTGTCCGGCACGCCGAAGAAGGTGTCCGAGTAGTGGCCCTCGGAGTGGTTTTATATTGAAGACGTCGCTCTCCCTGACCCAGTCCGAATGGGCCTTCCCGAATTTTCCAGCGCTCCACTGAAGAAACGCCACAGCTGGCGCCCTCAAAGCCTCGAGGAGGAAGATAGCGCGGAAGTCAAGATGTTGATGGACAAGATAAAAATACTCGCCCAATCCATACTATCCATGATTTAGGTCATGGCAATTTCTACAACGCGAGGCATCCAGCCACTCCAATCCAGAGGACTCCCCATGTGGAACTTCAATGGGGAGGATGATACATCTCGCTATGGGTGCAAGGGTTCGGATGACTTTGCTGCCCTGGCCGCCATGCTAGCGGATCTTTATAAAGGGGAGAAAGAAGAATTCACCTGCCTTAAGTGCCGGGACAGATTCTCCATGTACAATCCTCCTGGATGGGTAAGCTTTCAATCCAGAATCTTATTCAATCCTCATCCTAAGCCGCAACTAGTCAGACTTGAACCGACCATCTTTAACAGGAATGGAGGAAGGCCACCGCCGGGATCTATAGCCCTGCTCTGCAGCCGGAGAATCATATTCGGGACCTAGATCCCGGATTTGAGGAGGATCTGGATATATTTGTAGAGCTTAAGGAGGGGGTCTTCTATCAGGCGAGCTACGACAGCACAAAAGTGGCCATTGTAGCCGATTACCCCGGTCTCCTGCCGTCTTCCCATGTAAGTGCCCATGGAGCATCTCCTCCAAAAGAGCTTCCTCGTTATGCCTCACCCACCGCACTGTCTATTGCTCCAAACAGGAGGCGCTCGGCGCGCCATGCTGCACTAGAGGCGTCTCATAAGAGAGCGGCGCTTGCGTCGGGTGGGTCTTCGAAGAGGAAGGCAAATGATAACACGGCCGAGCCTTCATCGAAGAGGTATGGATTCGAATACACCCCCTAGCAGTCACATCGAACTGTGACATTGTCCGTTGTGTTTTATCAGGAAGAGTGTTCGTTGGACTATGTCCGGGGATCCTGCCGGTCGTGCCTCTACCAATCAGGTTCCAGACCCTGCCTCTAGGGCGGCGGCTGATACAGGAGTGACTACGGATTGTCCTCCTTCAAAGGATTCGGATGATGTGTTTGTCACGAACTCTGAAGTAGAGAGCGCCATGAATCATTGGCGACGGAAGGCCGCTCTTCGCGACCCTAGCTTTACTGAAGAGGCGTTCAATGCCTTCAGCTCGGCTGATGCATACATACGAGCTGCTCGGGATGGGCTTGCCAGAGCCACTGACCAGTATTTGAATGATATGCGGGTAAGTATGCATTATATAGATCTGGTAACCATATACCAGTAGCCCCCAAGACTTGAAGCAGTTGAAACAACTGATTTAAGGATCATTGTATAATCAGGCACTCACGGAGAAGAACAACATGCTATCTCAGGAGCTGGAACAGTGCCGGACCCAGCTAACTGCTGTTACCCCGAATTGGGGAAGTCCAAGGAGGCACCGACTGGTAAGGTTCCCCTCTATCCAGAAAATGTAATCATGTGCCAATCGTGTTTATATGAATAAAAATTGTTGTATTATACGATGGCAGGCTCGTTGGCTCAGATGGAAGAGAAGCTAAAGGCCGCACAAGTGGAGAAGGAACATGCCGAACGGAAAGAGGCCGCTGGTCAACATGTACTGACACATACCAGGGACGAAAAGAACAAGCTGCAGGATGCTAATACCCAGCTTGGCGAAAAGCTGAAGGATGTGCGGGCCCAACTAGCGGACGCTTTAAAGGAGAAAAAACTGCGAGGCGGCATATTCAATATGCCTTTCAACTTATTGTCGTACACTTTGCTAAGGCGACTCCTGATAAGTTTTATTCCTGTAGGTATTTTGATTGGGCGGCCCGAAGAAGAGGCATCCAGCTTCCAAGGTGATCTGCTACAAGAGCTGTCCGAAGTGTATGAGCAAGCTCGGAAAGTGATGCGGAGCGTTTCTAATGCTTTATGGCCATCCGCATCCCCTCCAGGAAGTATGGAGGAGCTTGTGAAGCTGTTCAAGGGAGCTCGACGCCACTTTAGATTATGGAAGATATCTGCTTGCCGGGAAGGCGCACGAGAGGCCTGTGCCATGGTGAAAACACGGTATACCAGACTTGATCTGAATCATATGGCCCGGGTCGGACCTCGGGGGGTCAGATGGACAAGAGATTCCAGTGAGCTTGGTGTATGACCAAGTAAAGATAGCCACCAAGTTTTCACAACAGGGCTGTAAGCTAGACAGCCTGTTAGACGGTATAGATGAAGAAATTTTTGAGTCCAAGTGACTATGTACTTCAATTGACAATTTTTTCCCTAGCCGAATTTTAAAATGATTGTCATGACAGGCCTTTTCGCTTCGACCTCCGGACCCGAAGGTGCGGAGTGTTTCTGAATATTGGACTGGCAATAAATACCGGGGCATGCGTGGAAACCAGGCGTAGGGGTCATAGTTGCTTGAACAGACAAGTTGTATTCGGCTAGCTATGTTATATTACTTATTGATTGTAAGAAACATCTTCCAGAGAGAATAGTTCCGTTAAGGGTTCCTTTCCCTGGTTGAACATGTGTTAGTATGCATGCCCAAACTGTGAGTCGAAAAATCGCAGTATATGTAATATCTGGGGGTTCATAGTGCAACGAGGGTAAAATGTCGTTAGTCCGCCGACCGATTATTCCCTTAAGAACGCTAGCTTTTGGCTTCACCAAGTCTGAGGTACAAGTCCGGATGACCCGGCTATAACAATTGTAGAGGTGCTCCCTTTATGCCCTAGCCGAACTAACGGGAACGTAGGGCATAAGCACAGGAGCCAGGTAACCCATCTTGGCAAAAACTTAAGTCATAAAGGTGCATATCATGGCGAAGAAAAGGTATATATGATAAAAGGACATATATGTGGTGAGCTTGATGCTCGGAAAATGATAATAAGCTTCTGTAAAAGAAGCCTCCAGGTGTTATGGGCATATACATTTAAGGATCTGTACCTCATAAGTGTGCGGTCTAGCCGTACAAGAGCTATAAAGCTAAAGAAAAATATTTAAAGGGAGAGAAATGAAAAGAGGAGAAAAAGAAAACAAACAATGAGTCCGGCTCTAGGCGTAGAATCTTCTGAGTCTGGCGGCATTCCACAGGTTCGGCTCTAGGAGATTATCCGATGCATCACGCAGACAGTACGCACCTCCAGTGAGAACTTCATCTATAATGAAGGGACCTTCCCACTTGGGCTTGAGTTTATCATTTTTCTTTTCTGGCAAGCTTAGACCGAGTTCACCAACGTTGTAAGTCTTGGCCCACACCTCTCTGCTTTGGTATCTGCGAGCTTATTGTTGATAGAGTGCGGAACGGGCTTTTGCAACATCGCGCTCCTCCTCCAGGGCATCTAGATTGTCCTGCTGATCTATCTCGGCTTCTCCCTCTTCGTACATGCGCACTCGAGGTGAGTCATGAATAATGTCGCAGCGCAAAACAGCCTCCGCACCGTACACCATGAAAAATGGTGTGGAACCAGTAGTGCGATTGGGCGTGGTCCGCAGCCCCCAAAGTATGGAGTCGAGCTCCTCGACCCAATGTTTGTCTGACTCTTTTAAAGATCGTACTAGTCTAGGCTTAATATCGCTCATGATAAGACCATTAGCTTGTTCAACTTGACCGTTTGTTTGGGGTGATAAATGGAGGCATAATCAAGCTTGATGCCTAGGTTAGCACACCATGTTTTCACTTCGTCGGCTGTAAAATTGGAGCCGTTATCGGTGATGATGCTGTGTGGGACACCATAACGGTGTATGACACCGGATATAAAGACTATCACTGGTCCGGCTTCGGCCATTTTAACTAGCTTAGCCTCTATCCACTTAGTGAATTTATCTACCATGACTAGCATATTTTTTTTTCTTATGGCTTCCCCCTTTGAGGGGTCCGACCATATCAAGCCCCCAGACCGCGAAAGTCCAAGTAATGGGGATTGTTTGTAAGGTGATAGGTGGCATATGGCTTTGATTGGCGAAAAGCTGGCATCCCACACAACGTTGGACAAGGTTCTGTGCATCTGCTCGGGCCATAGACCAGTAGAAACCGGTACGGAAGGCCTTGGTTACAAGAGCCCGGGCTGCGGCGTGGTGACCGCCAAGACTAGCATGGATTTCGGCCAGGAGCTAGTGTCCTTCTTCTTTGGAGATACATCTTTGAAGTATTCTGGTAGCACTCTTCTTGTAGAGCTCTCCTTCATGAACCTTGTAGGCTTTCGAGCGCCGAATGATGCATCAAGCCTCATTCTGGTCCTCAGGGAGCTCTCGCCTATTAAGGTAGGCCAAGAAGGGTTCGGTCCAAGGGGAAATTACTGCCATTTTTAGATGGGTCGATGGTGTTATTTCGGTGGCTGAGCCCCCGATGATATCGGTATTGTGTTCGGATTCTTGGGGTATAACCGGATCCGTACTAGTGTTGCCGCTCTCATCCTACCACACCACGAATGGCTTGAAGAGCCTTTCCAAAAAGATGTTAGGCGGGACAAGGTCACGCTTGGCGCCCATGCGAGCAAGGACATCCGCCACTTGATTACTTTCTCGAGCCACATGATGAAACTCGAGTCCCTCAGACCGAGCTGATATTTTTGAGCATGGCGCTACGATAGGCCGCCATCTTCGGATCTTTAGCGTCGAAGTCTCTGTTTATTTGGGATACTGCGAGGTTTGAATCCCCGCGCACCTCCAGGCGTTGTATGCCCATAGAGACAACCATCCAAAGACCATGCAATAAGGCCTCGTATTTGGCTGCATTATTGGAGTCTGTGTATAATATTTGGAGTACATACTAGACTGTGTCTCCTGTGGGGGGCATTAAGACAATGCCCTCTCCTAAACCGGCCAGCATTTTGGAGCCATCGAAGTGCATGAACCAGCTGGAATATGTAACGTACTCTTTAGGGAGTTCAGCCTCTGTCCATTCGGCGACGAAGTCAGCTAGTACTTGGGATTTAATGGCTCGGCGTGGTTTGTATGTGATATCAAATGGCAAGAGCTCAATGGCCCACTTGGAAATCTGGCCTATAGCGTCGCGGTTGTTTATTATGTCATTGAGTGGTACTTCGGAGGCTACCGTGATCGAGCACTCTTGGAAGTAGTGTCGTAGCTTCCAGGATGCCATGAAGACCGCATATGCTATCTTTTAGTAATGAGGGTACTGGGATTTGCATGGTGTAAGGACAGTGGATACATAGTATACCGGTTTCGGAAGTGGGAATTTATGTCTGTCCTCCTCTTGTTCGACGACGAGCATCGCACTCACCACATGGTGTGTTGCAGAGATGTATAATAACATGGGTTCTCTGACATTCGACGCGGCCAGGATTGGGTTGCTCACTAAAAGAGCTTTTAATTCTTCCAGTCCGGTCGTTGCCGCGTCCGTCCATTTGTAGTGGTCGGTGCGTCGGAGTAGGAGGTATAGTGGCAATGCTTTTTCTCCTAATCTGGAGACAAAGCGGCTTAAAGCTGCCACACATCTGGCTAGTTTTTGGACCTGTTTAAGGTCTGTTGGTGTAGCCAATTGTGACAAACCTTGGATTTTGGCTGGGTTTGCCTTAATTCCCCTATTGGAAACGATTAAGCCCAGCAGTTTTCCAGCGGGGACGCCGAATACACACTTTTTCAAATTGAGCCTGATGTCATATGCACGGAGGTTGTCGAATGTGAGACACAGGTCATCTACTAGTGACTCGACGTGCTTAGTTTTGATGACGACGTCATCCACATGTGCTTCGACCGTTTTGCCGATTTGTCTTTCCAGGCATGTTTGAATCATGCGTTGGTAGGTGGCGCCGGCATTTTTCAGCCTGAAGGGCATAGTGTTGAAGTAGAAAGGCCCGTATGGGGTAATGAACGTTGTTGCGGCTTGATAAGATTCCTTCATTTTGATTTGATGGTATACAGAGTATGCGTCGAGGAAACACAGTGAGTTATGTCCTGCGGTAGCGTCAATGATCTGATCGATGCGGGGGAGGGAGGGAAGGGATCCTTAGGGCAGGCCTTGTTGAGGTCTTTGAAATCGACGCTCAGGCGCCAGGATTTATCCTTCTTTGGTACCATCACCAGGTTTGCTAGCCAGTCCGGATGTTTTATTTCTCTGATGAACCCGACCTCAATTAACTTGGCTAGTTCCTCCCCCATAGCTTGTCTCTGGGTTCGGAAAAGTGCCACAATGTTTGCTTGACCGGCTTGTATCCCTTCAATATATTGAGGCTATGTTCGGCCAGCCTGCGTGGGATTCCTGACATGTAAGAAGGGTGCCAGGAAAATATGTCCCAGTTCTCGCACAGGAACGCTCGTAATGCGGCGTCGACTGTAGGGTCCAGCCGTGTCCCGATGGAGGCTGTCTTCTTGGGGTCCGTCAGGTGAATTTGAAATTTGACTATTTCATCTGCTGGTTTGAAGGAGGTGGATTTGGGGCACTTATCAAGGATTACATCGTCCATGTCCATCGTGGAGCGTATTGCGGTCAATTCTTCAGCCGCAAGGGCCTCGGATAGTGCCTCGAGGGCCAGAGATGCGGTTTTATTTTCAGCGTGGAGTGCTATGTCCGGATCACTGGCGAGAGTGATAATACCATTGGGCCCGGGCATCTTGAGCTTCATATACCTGTAATGAGGTATGGCTTGAAAGCGCGTGAATGTGTCCCGCCCTAACAAGGCGTGATATCCACCATTGAAAGGGCCCACTTGGAAGGTTATCTCTTCGGACCGATAGTTCTCCGGCGTGCCAAATACCACATCGAGCTTAATTTTCCCTGCGCATCTTGCTTCCCGACTGGGAATGATTCCTCGAAAGGTTGTATCACTTTGCTCGATGCGGCTTCTGTCTATTTGCATTTTTCTGAGTGTGTCCTCGTAAATGAGGATCAATCCGCTGCCGCCGTCCATGATCACTTTAGTGAGTCGAAAGCCATCCACAATTGGGTTGAGGACCAAGGCGGCTAGTGCCCGGACTGAACAGAATTTTTGTTCGTCGTTGGCATTAAAAGTTATTGCCGTGTCATTCCAGGGATTTATTGCTGCGACTTGGCAGACTTCAGCGAGGTCACGGAGCGCTCTCTTACACCGATTGTTTGAAGAGAAAGTCTTGAATACCGTCAATACTCTGAGGTTGTCATCTTCCGGAGAGTGTCGCTCTGAGGTATTTTTTGTGAGGATATCCTCGCCGCTCTTGGCTACTTGCCGGAGTATCCAACATGATCTAAGGCTGTGGGTTGGTTCGGTATCCGGTGTCATGTGTATTTTGCATGGCCTATCATGCCATCCTTCAAGAACGGTGCCATGTCCCGTAATGGGTTTAATTTTCTTGCCTACGGGGTCGGGTGCCCCGTGAGGGAGCATCCTTTTTGCTTGCCAGGGAGCTGGCGTGAAGGCCAGTGGTTCCCAGCGAGCTGTCTCGGTTTTCCAAGCGCTTTCCATTGCGCAGTACTTCTGTACTATGGTTGCCAAATCAGCGAAGTGTAGTATGCGACGGCGGTTTAGGGCGTTGAGGATTCCTTTGTCCGTGCAATTATTGCGGAATGTTGAAATCGCGTCCTCATCGCGGCAACCTTTAATCCTGTCCTTAACAAGGAGGAATCTGGACCAGAAGTGATGGACTGTTTCCTGAGGCTACTGCCGTACGTACATGAGGTTGCATATATCCGAGGGACCGGAATTGATTGGCGAATATTTCTTGTGGTGGGTGGGTGGCGTTAAATCCGAAACCTGACCCAATGTGGAGTCCAGAGTTTGAAGAACTTCTAAGTTTATAAGTTCGGGATCCGGGATGTCCTATGATTTCTTAGGCTCAATGCCCAATTCTAAGTTCAGAGGACCGTGAGTGTCACCCCGCAGACGAGTATCCGGCTTGCTGAGCTCAGAAATCCAAACATAGCTTGTTTTCAGTATAGGGGAAGAGCTATGGTTGTTTTGCTCCTCTACAACCACTATCTGATGGGTGATCGATGGAGATTTGATTTCTCTCTGATCGGGTTTAAGCCCAATCCGATCATAGTCCGTAGCGACTCCCACGGCGGCGATGAGATCCAGGAGTTCGTTTAAGGACGACAAATCTGTCGGATCCATCTGTTTAGAGTATTCGGAGTCGACATGGAGACGATTTTCGATGACTTGGGAAGTCATCATCGGCTTAAAGGCCGAATGGGCGGTCATGGTAAAGCTGCCCAGCCGGAGGGTTTGGCCTGAGGCCAGGGTTTCTTCAGAAGTGATACCGTCCTTGATAACAAGGCGAGCCATCAATCCTGTTGTCGACCCAATAGAGGAACTCTCAATGAAAGCACCAATGTCAGTGTCAAAACCGGCAGATCTCGGTTAGGGGTCCCGAACTGTGCGTCTAAGGATTAATGGTAACAGGAGACAAGGGACATGATGTTTTACCCAGGTTCGGGCCCTCTTTATGGAGGTAATGCCCTACGTCCTGCTTGATTGACTTTGATGAGTATAGGGGTTACAAGATTTGATCTACCACGAGATTGTGATGGCTAAACCGAAATTGTCTAGCCTGTATGATTATGATTGCCTCTACAGACTAAACCCTCTAGTTCATATAGACACCGGAGGGGACTAGGGTTGTACAGAGTCGGTCTACAAAGAAAGGAATATTCATATCCGCACGCTGAGCTTGCCTTCCACGCCAAGCAGAGTCCCATCCGGACACGGGAGGAAGTCTTCTGTGTTGTATCTTCATGGCCCATTAGTCCGGCCCATGTCATATAGCCCGGACGCCCGAGGACCCCTTAATCTAGGACTCCCTCAGGCGTGCCCCCCTTCCCTTCTCCCTCTCCCTCCTTTCCTTCTTTCCTACTTCGAAAAGGAAAGGGAATCCTACTAGGACTTGGGAGTCCTAGTAGGACTCCCCTACACTTGGCGCGCCCCTAGGAGGGCCGACCTCTCTCCCTCCCTCTTTTATATACGTGGGCAGGGGCACCCCAAAGGCACTCCAAGATTTATCTTAGCCGTGTGTGGTGTCCCCCCTCCACAGTTACACACCTCGGTCATATCATCATAGTGCTTAGGCGAAGCCCTGCGCCGGTAACTTCATCATCACCGTCACCACGCTGTCCTGCTGACGGAACTCTCCCTTGTCCTCAACTGGATCAAGAGCTCGAGGGACGTCATCGAGCTGAACGTGTGCTGAACACAGAAGTGTCGTACATTTGGTACTTGGATCGGTTGGATCGTGAAGACGTTCGACTACATCAACCGCGTTACTAAATGCTCCCGCTTTCTGTCTATGAGGGTACATGGACACACTCTCCCGTCTCGTTGCTATGCATCTGCTAGATAGATCTTGCGTGATCGTAGGAATTTTTTTTGAAATACTGTGTTTCCCAACAATGCAGGCAACCAATCAACATGCAGATGTTGGTTTTTTGCCTGCATATGCTCAACCAGACCCAACTGGGCAAGTATGCAAAGTGGCAAAAAAGGTGCAGGTAACCAAACGCCCCTTGTGTTTCCTACGATAAGTGAGCTTCTCGTGGAAGCACAGCCTATGCTTTCATGGGAAGATGGGTTGTGCTTCCTGAAAAGGGAAAACACAGTTGTGCTTCCCCCAAAAACGGAAAGCACGGGTCTCCATTGTTTGCTACACTGACTAAAGGACAAGCTCCTTCATGAAACTATACAATGAATGGCATGAGTACAATATGGGTTACTATCTTATTATCTATCTTTCTTTGACTACCTTACTCAAGACCACCTTTCAGCTAGTTGGTCAGAAAAGAGCTCACTTTGCCAAAAGACGAGAGGTGGAAAGGATGTGAAGAGGGCATTTAAAGTGCTCCATTCCTATTTTGCAATTGTTCGTATACCTGCTAAACAATGAGATCTGGAAACCTTGTGGGAGGTCATGGCATGTTGTGTCATGTACAATATAATCGTGGTGGATGAGGACGAATATGCTGTTGGAACTCTATAATTTAAGCATACGGGTGATTCTATCGAACTTCCACATTATTATCCGGCCACGATTGATATTTTTCCAAAATGGATCAATAAATTCAGCATCGAGCAACTCAAGAGTAGCCTAAGAGGATATGTGGGAGGTTAAATGGAACAATTAGAACATATATGTGAGTTGAATTTAGTCTTGAATTATGTTATTTTAAAAATTAGTTAGAATGTATATTTAAATTAGAACATCTCACACACTTGAATTTTTTTCACCGATGGAAATTATAGTATGCTATTATTATGAGCTCATCACAAACTTAAAAAAAGCAAAGATGAATGTTTATGGATAGGGTTAAATGGCCGTCTATCATATTGAATGAATCAAAACCAAGCTTGAAGATGACCTAAGGGCATCTCGGAGCCAAATTTCCTGTCACATCTGTCCGTGGATAAGAGGGGACTAGGCCATGGACAGAAATGCGGAAGCCAACAATCCAATGCTATCTACATATGTCCGTTTACATTTTCGACGCATTTTAATGAAAATAAACAAATTTAATGCATATTTGAATTAAGTGGACAATATTCAGTCATACTTGGATAAATTTTACATAAAATCATGTGCTTTTCATCTAAACTTGAGCCAGTTCATTACATTTAGATATATTTGAATTAGATCGAACTCTAAACCTAGACTAAAATGACCGCCGGCACCCATTCCCCATCTTTGGCCGGCCATGAGCCCCGGAAAATGAAACCCCACCTCCTCCGTAGCCATGAGCCCCGGGAACTGAAGCTATCCGCCTCCTCCGCAGCCATGAGCCTAGGGAAGTGAAGTTGTCTGCCTGCACGTCACCGCCAAGCGGCTAAGCGCCTAATGATATTGAGCCCACCAAGATTGGTTTCAACAGTAGGGGAGCAGTGGTGACCTTCATGAGAAACATGCTTCAGCAACCTCCCATCCGCTACTCTTCCTCATTGCCAATGGCGCTCGCGGACGTGTCGGCTTCGTGCTCGTGGCAGCAGAGCGCGGGCATGGCGGAGCTGGTGATATCCTATTTGTCCTCGCTCTTACCGAACACCTCATCCGCTGCCTCGCCCATGTCCTTGTAGGCAACCTATAAATCCCCCTAATATTAGACGTGCCGCTATTGGTTGTAGTGGATTTCGCAGCAATGCAGTCAGAGTCGACCAGCGCCGCCTGCTCGGCCGCGTCCATGTCTAGTGTTGGGAAACGTTGCATGGAAAACAAAAAATTTCTACGCACACGCAATGATCTATCCATGGAGATGCATGTAACGCCCTTGATGTGGCTATAGCTCCCACGTGTCGAGGCACGACTTAGAGACATAACCGCATTGAAAGCAATGTCGCAAGTTAGGCAATCTTCACAACATCCCATGTAATATAGATAATAAAAGGGGAGATACATAGTTGGATTACACTCGCAACGTCAATCAAAGTACATAAATAGCATTACAACATTCAAACACTCATGGCCCGACTACGGCGCCAAAATAAAAGATAACCCAATCATGCGACACGGTCCCGATCACCCCAACTAGGCACCGCTACTGATCATCAGGGAAAGTCATGTAGTATCGGCGTGAGTCCTTGTCGAACTCCCACTTGAGCTCAAGCGCGTCATCTGGAACGGAATTATCAGGCCCTGCATCTGGTTTGGAAGTAATCTGTGAGCCACAGGGACTCAGCAATCTCGCACCCTCGCGATCAAGACTATTTAAGCTTATAGGTAAGGCAAGATAAAATATGTGGAGCTGCAACAAGCGACTAGCATATATGGTGGCTATCCTGTTCGCAAAAGAGAGCGAGAAGAGGAGGCAAAGCTCGGACGATTGACTAGAGGACATCCTGCGGCAAGCATTACTCCAACACCGTGTTCACCTCCCGGACTCCGCCGAGAAGAGACCATCACGGTAACTCACACCGTTGATTCATTTTAATTAAGTTAAGGTTCAGGTTATCTACAACCGGACATTAACAAATTCCCATCTGCCCATAACCGCGGGCACGGCTTTCGAAAGTTCAAATCCCTGCAGGGGAGTCCCAACTTAGCCCATGACAAGCTCTCACGGTCAACGAAGGAATAGACCTTCTCCCGAGACATTCCGATCAGACTCGGTATCCCGGTTCTACAAGACACTTCGACAAGTTAAAACAAATCCAGCAACACCGCCCGAATGTGCCGACAACATATCTCGTTCTCAGGGCACACTCAGATGAGACATCCTATGAGCAAAACCAACCCTCAAGTTGCCCCGAGGTGGCCCCGCAGTCTACTCGGTCGGACTGGCCCGGGGGGGGGGGGTTAAATAAGATGACCCTCGGGCTCCAAAAACCCAAGGGAAAAACAGGCTAGGTGGCAAATGGTAAAACCAAGGTTGGGCATTGCTGGAAAAGCTTTAATCAAGGCGAACTATCAAGGGGTTCCCATTATAACCCAACCGCGTAAGGAACGCAAAATCCGGGAACATAACACCGATATGACGGAAACTAGGGCGGCAAGAGTGGAACAAAACACTAGGCGAGAGGCCGAGACTTCCACCCTTTACCAAGTATATAGATGCATTAAGATAACATGATAATATAATGATATCCCAACAAGTAAATAAGGTTCCAACAAGGAACGGTCTCCAATCTTCACCTGCAACTAGCAACGCTATAAGAGGGGCTGAGCAAAGCGGTAACATAGCCAATCAACGGTTTGCTAGGACATGGTGGGTTAGAGGTTTGACATGGCAATTTGGGAGGCATGATAAGCAAGGGGTAGGCATCGTAGCATAGGCATAGCAAAAGAGCGAGCATCTAGCAAAGCAAAGATAGTAGTGATTTCGAGGGTATGATCATCTTGCCTGCAAAGTTGTCAGAGTTGACTGGGTCCTCGAAAGCAAACTCAACAGGCTCCTCATTAGCGAACTCGTCTCCCAGCTCTACCCAAACAAGACAAACAAGCAACAAGGACACAATCAACCACGTTCAAACTCAAACAACATGATGCAAAGATGGTATGCTATGCGGGATGCAATATGGGATGCATATGCAAGATTTGACAAGGAATGCATGAATCTGGCCTCAACCTGGAAATCCAAGTGTGCCACTGGAAAGATGAGATGAAATCGCTTGAAAACGATATAAAGAACTCTGGAATCGGAGTTACGGTTTGGAAATGGCAAGCAATTCAAATATGACCACGTTCTGCGATTTACAGCAAGTAGCCATCTAAATGCAACAAGATGAACATGCTACAGCGCCCAAACATGGCATCAAAATACATGGCAGGGATCCATTCATGATGCTTAACAAAATACTAGCACTGAGCCACGGCCAATTCATCCATTAACAGGTTCAAACAAGCATGGCAAAAATGCATTTGGTAAACAGATTTCAGACTTAGTGAAATTAACACTTGTCAGGAATTTCAGATCAGATAGCACACTTTGGAGCATGAAAACTACATGCTACAGGACCTGAACATGGCAAAGTAAAGCATGGCATGAATCTACTCAAAGAGCTTAACAAAAGTCCCTTGATGACCTTGAGCCAAAAGGGATCATAAAATACATTTGCAAGCATGTGAACATGGCAAAAACATAATCAGTTCTCAGACTTAGTGAAAACTGGAGCATGCTGAAACAGATATCAAGTAGACATGTTTACGAGCTCGATGCACTCACTACAGAGCAAGTCATGACAAACTAAGTATTCACCCATAAAGAATACACAAAATACAAGCTAGGCATGGCAATAACAATAACATAGCATGCACGGATCAACTACAACATCCTCGGCAAAATTGCTAACACGTAGACAATCTGCACAGATTCACGAAATGACAAAAGTAGAGCTCGATTGACTCAAGCTAGGGTGCTCCATAATTGCAAACAAGGACATGGATGGATAGATCACTACAAGATTAACAAAACATCCTTACTGATCATCCTCAAAAGAGGCACAAATCACTAGGAAACAACATGAACATATGGCAATATGAGATAAACAGCTCAAGGACTTCGTGGAAATGCTAAGTCCCTGAAATCAGCATTAACGAATGCTCCACTTTGCAAGCTTGTGCTAGTCACCACACACATCACAAAAATACATGGGTTGCACCTCTGGATAGATGGCAAAACATATAACAGAACTCATGAAGAGCTCAGGGTCATATCATGCACACAATAATCATGGCAAAAATGACAAATATCTAATTGGAGCAGCAGATCTGACAATTATCTCAAATAGCATTCTTCTAACAGCATTTCGGGCATCAAGATGAACTCAAATGAAAATGATGCAATGAGATGAAATGATGTGCTCTCTGAGGCGAACATTTTGATATGCTATATGCCCAAAACGGATCTACGGATGCAAAGTTACGGCATAGCAAAGTATGCAAAAAAATTATCAGGGATTAGGGTTAGGGTCAACCGATCCAGATCTGGAGTTCGTCTGCACACGAACCGAGGCGCTCCGGCGAGCCTGAACCGGCTCCGGCGAGCAAGAATAAAATGGCGGGGAGGCGAGGGAGAGGCAGATCCGGCCTCTCCCGACCGGATCTGGAGGCGGGCGGCGAGGGACGAGGCGGCGGTGGCCGGAGAGCTACTCCGGTGAGGCGGCGCGGTGGTGCGGCGACCTCGGGGAAGCTTGCCGGCACAGGCTCGCGGCGGCCGGGGTTGAAGTAGGCGGCGGCGCGCGGCGGAGACGAGGGCGCTGGTGGCGGAGTCGGGCGCGGGGCGCGGCCCGGCTTGCGGCGAGGAGGGCCCGGCTCGGGCCGAGCGGGCCAGCGGCAGAGACGAGAGCGGTGCGACACGTGGCGAGCCCTCAGTGGCGCGGGGCGGCGTCCGGCGCGAGAACGGACATGTTCTGCGCGCTGCGGGGAAAATGGCTAGGGTTAGGGGGAAGAGACCCGGGATTTTCGAGAGGGGATCTATATATAGGCATAGAGGGAGCTAGGAAGCTCCAAATGGAGTGCGGTTTTTGGCCACGCGATCGTGATCGAACGCTATAGAAGATGGAGAGGGTTTTGGTGGGTTTTGGGCCAACTCGGAGAGGTGTTGGGCTGCAACACACACGAGGCCTTCTCGGTCCCTCGGTTAACCGTTGGAGTATCAAACGAAGTCCAAATGGTACGAAACTTGATAGGCGGTCTACCGGTAGTAAACCAATGCCGCTTGGAAATTCTCGGTCCAATCCGGAAATGTTTAATATCCACACACGAAAGAAAGGTAGAAATGACCACCGGAGGAGAACGGAGCGCCGGAATGCAAAACGGACAACGGGAAAAATGATTGAATGCATGAGATGAACACGTATGCAAATGCAATGCACATGATGACATGATATGAGATACATGAAAACTACACAACACACGGAGACAAAAACCCAAACCCGAGGAAATAAAATAACTTAAAGCCGGAAAAGGCAAGAGTTGGAGTACATATTGGAAAAATCATATCCGGGGTGTTACAACACTCCACCACTACGAAAGGATCTCGTCCCGAGATCTAGGACTGAAAGAACGCCGGGTATTCAGAACGGAGGTGATCCTCACGTTCCCAGGTAGCTTCACGGTCGGAATAGTGTGACCACTTGACTTTGAGGAATTTGATTGACTTGTTGCGAGTCTTGCGTTCAATCTCTTCAAGAATAGCAACGGGGTGCTCACAATAAGAGAGATCTTCTTGAAGCTCAATGTCCTCGAAGTTGACGGTGCGGTCAGGAGTCTTGAAGCACTTTCGGAGCTAAGAGACATGGAACACATCATGAACATTTGCAAAGTTTGAAGGAAGCTCGAGCTGATAGGCGAGATCGCCTCTCTTGCTGACAATCTTGAAAGGTCCCACGTATCTTGGGGCAAGCTTCCCTTTGATACCGAAGCGACGAGTACCTTTCATAGGAGAGACGCGGAGGTAAACATGATCTCCGATCTTGAAAGCCAAATCATGGTGCTTACTATCATAGTAGCTCTTCTGGCGGGATTGGGCGGCTTTGAGGTTATCTCGAATGACTTTGCACATCTCCTCTGCCTCTGTGATTAAGTCATTTCCCAGAAGTTGACGTTCACCGGTTTCAGACCAGTTTAGAGGGGTATGGCACTTCCTGCCATACAGAATTTCAAATGGGGCCTTGCCCGAACTTGCTTGAAAACTGTTGTTGTAGGAGAATTCAGCATAAGGAAGACAATCCTCCCACTTCATGCCGAAGGAGATCACACAAGCCCTGAGCATATCTTCAAGAATCTGATTTTAACGCTCGACTTGACCGCTAGTTTGCGGATGGAAAGTTGTGCTGAAGCGGATGTTGGTGCCCATGGCCTTCTGAAAAGAATCCCAAAACTTGGAGGTAATGATGCTGCCACGGTCTGAAGAGATCACTTGTGGAATACCGTGCAGAGAGACAATTCGAGAGGTATAGAGTTCCGCCAATTGAGCTGCAGTGATTGACTCTTTGATAGGCAGAAAATGAGCCACTTTAGTGAGTTTGTCGATGACAACGAATATAGCATCATTGCCACGCTTGGACTTTGGAAACCCAGTCACGAAGTCCATCTCAATGTGGTCAAACTTCCACTCTGGAATGGCGAGAGGTTGGAGGAGACCAGCTGGCCTTTGTTGTTCTGCCTTCACTCTTCTGCAGACATCACATTCATTCACGAACTGAGCAATCTCGCGCTTCATTCGAGTCCACCAATAAGCCTGCTTGAGGTCCTGATACATCTTCGTGCTCCCAGGGTGGATGGAGAGGAGAGAATTGTGAGCCTCGTTCATGATCACTTTACGAAGGTCACCTTTGGGCACAACAATACGATCCTCGAAGAAGAGAGTATCCTTGTCATCAAGGCGGTAGCACATGTACTTGGGTTGACTCTTGGCAATCCCAATCTTGACCTTTTTCACCATAGCATCAAGAAGTTGAGCTTGGCGAATCTGGTCTTCTAAGGTAGGAGAGACTTGAAGGTTGGCGAGGAATGTTGGGGAACGTAGCAGAAATTCAAAATTTTCCTACAAATCACCAAGATCTATCTATGGAGAGACCAGCAACGAGTAGAAAGAGAGTGCATCTACATACCCTTGTAGATCGCTAAGCGGAAGCGTTCAAGAGAACGGGGTTGATGGAGTCGTACTCGTCGTGATTCAAATCACCGATGATCTAGTGCCGAACGGACAGCACCTCCGCGTTCAACACATGTACAGCCCGACGATGTCTCCCACGCCTTGATCCAGCAAGGAGAGAGGGAGAGGTTGAGGAAGACTCCATCCAGCAGCAGCACAACGGCGTGGTGGTGATGGAGGAGCGTGGCAATCCTGCAGGGCTTCGCCAAGCACCTACGGGAGAGCAGGAGGTGTCACGGGAGGGAGGGAGGCGCCAAGGGCTCAGGTATGGATGCCCTCCCTCCCCTCCACTATATATAGGGGCAGGGGAGAGGGGGGAGGCGCAGCCTTGCCCCTTCCTCCAAGAAAGGGGTGCGGCTAAGAGGGGGGGAGGAGTCCATCCTCCCCAAGGCACCTCGGAGGTGCCTTCCCCCTTTAGGACTCTCCCCTTTTTCCTATATCTTGGCACATGGGCCTCTAGGGGCTGGTGCCCTTGGCCCATGTAGGCCAAGGCGCACCCCCTATAGCCCATGTGGCCCCCCGGGGCAGGTGGCCCCACCCGGTGGGCCCCCGGGACCCTTCCGGTGGTCCCGGTACAATACCGATGACCCCGAAACTTGTCCCGATGGCCGAAACAGGACTTCCTATATATAAATCTTTACCTCCGGACCATTCCGGAACTCCTCGTGACGTCCGGGATCTCATCCGGGACTCCGAACAACATTCGGTAACCACATACAAGCTTCCTTTATAACCCTAGCGTCATCGAACCTTAAGTGTGTAGACCCTACGGGTTCGGGAGACATGCAGACATGACTGAGATGTTCTCCGGTCAATAACCAACAGCGGGATATGGATACCCATGTTGGCTCCCACATGTTCCACGATGATCTCATCGGATGAACCACGATGTCAAGGACTCAATCGATCCCGTATACAATTCCCTTTGTCTATTGGTATGGTACTTGCCCGAGATTCGATCGTCGGTATACCGATACCTTGTTCAATCTCGTTACCGGCAAGTCTCTTTACTCGTTCCGTAACACATCATCCCGTGATCAACCCCTTGGTCACATTGTGCACATTATGATGATGTCCTACCGAGTGGGCCCAGAGATACCTCTCCGTTTACACGGAGTGACAAATCCCAATCTCGATTCGTGCCAACCCAACAGACACTTTCAGAGATACCCGTAGTGTACCTTTATAGCCACCCAGTTACGTTGTGACGTTTGGCACACCCAAAGCACTCCTACGGTATCCGGGAGTTGCACAATCTCATGGTCTAAGGAAATGATACTTGACATTAGAAAAGCTTTAGCATACGAACTACATGATCTTGTGCTAGGCTTAGGATTGGGTCTTGTCCATCTCATCATTCTCCTAATGATGTGATCCCGTTATCAACGACATCCAATGTCCATAGCCAGGAAACCATGACTATCTGTTGATCACAACGAGCTAGTCAACTAGAGGCTCACTAGGGACAGATTGTGGTCTATGTATTCACACGTGTATTACGATTTCCGGATAATACAGTTATAGCATGAATAAAAGACAATTATCATGAACAAGGAAATATAATAATAATCAATTTATTATTGCCTCTAGGGCATATTTCCAACAAGGAAACCTTGAGGAACAACTTGCAGATTAAGCTTGCGGAAAGCTTCACAAAGCTCGGGTTGATAAGGCTTGAGAATCAGACTGCTACAGTAAGCCTTCCTGCTCAATGCGTCAGCAATCACATTGGCCCTGCCTGGAGTATACTCGATACTCGGATTATACTCTTGAATCATTTCGACCCATCAAGTCAATCCTGAGGTTGAGATTATGCTGAGTGAAGATGTACTTGAGACTCTTGTGGTCAGTGAAGATGTCCACTTTTCTTCCCAATAAAAGATGTCTCCAAGTCAAAAGGGCATGCACAACTACCGCCAACTCGAGATCATGAGTGGGGTAGTTCTTCTAGTTGGGCTTCAACTGGCGAGAGGTATAAGCCATAACTTGCTTTTCTTGCATCAACACTGCGACAAGACCTTGGAGAGAGGCATCGCAAAAGACCTCGTACGGCTTGGATTCATCAGGCGGAGTCAGAACCGGAGGAGCGACCAATTTCTCTTTCAAAGTGTTGAAAGCAATGTCACACTCCGGAGACCAAACGTACTTGACGTGCTTCTGGAGAAGATTTGAGAGAGGCTTTGCAATCTTAGAAAAGTTTTCAACGAATCTTCGACAATAGCTTGCGAGACCGAGGAATCTACAGAGTTGCTTCACGTTCTGAGGTGGTTTCCAATTCACAATTGCAGACACCTTCTCAGGATTCACCGCAATGCCCTTGGCAGAGATGATATGACCAAGATAAAGAACCTCATCGAGCCAAAATTCGCACTTGGAGAACTTGGCGTAGAACTTGTGTTCCCTGAGCTTATCGAGTACCAAACGCAAGTGCTTGGCATGATCTCCCTTGTTCTTCGAAAAGACCAGAATGTCGTCGAGATAGACCAAAACAAAGTCATTGGTGTAGGCGTTGAAGATGAAGTTCATCATGCGAGAGAAAGTCGGAGGAGCGTTGACGACGCCAAAAGACATGACAGTGTATTCATATGAACCAAAACTTGTCCTGAAAGCCGTCTTGGGAATATCTTGCTCACGGATTCGAATCTGATAATAACCCATACGGAGATCAAGCTTGGAGAATACTTGGGCACCCTTGAGTTGTTTGAACAGCTTGTTGATGTTGGGAAGTGGGTATTTGTTCTTGATAGTCTTCTTGTTCAATGGACGGTAATCAACACAAAGTCAGTCCATTCCATCCTTCTTCTTCACAAAAAGAACACCACAACCCCACGGAGAAGAACTAGGTCGGATGAGGCCCATTCTCTCTTGAACATCGAGTTGCTTCTTCAGCTCCTTCAACTCTTCAGGTCCGAGCTTGTAAGGACGCTTGCACACAGGTTCCGTGCCAGGCTCAAGATCGATGACGAATTCAACTGGCCGGTGCGGAGGCATTCCTGGAAGCTCTTCTGGAAAGACGTCTTGATATTCGCAAACGACTGGAATTTGCGAGATAGCATCCAGTTCACCCTTGTCATTGAGAGAAAACAGACGGATAGTATCATTGTGAGTAGCAAAGACAATTACATCCTCAGACGAATGAGTCAATTGAATCTGCCTTGCAGCACAATCAAGATGCGCCTTGTGCTTAGAAAGCCAATCCATTCCGAGAATAAGATCAATATCTGAGTTGCCAAGAACCACCAGAGAAGAAAGAAACTTGTAGTCGCCCAACGTGATAGAAATATCGGGAGCAACCAAACTAGAAGTCAAAAGCTTGCCGGGAGAAACAACTTGCATGACTTTGGGCATGACCTCAGTATCAACATTGTGCTCCGATGCAAAAGGGCATGACAAGAAAGAATGTGATGCACCAGTATCAAAAAGTACTTTTGCAGGAACATCGTTAACAGGAAGGTTACCCATGATGACATCTGACGAGTCCTCTGCCTGAGCTGCATTCATCAAGTTGACCTTGGCGTGCTTGGTGTTATGCTTGACCACAGCTATACTTGCCGATCTCACAGGAGGAGGAGGAGGAAGACGCCTCTGATTGAAGCATTTGTTGGCATAGTGACCCTTCTGTTGGCACTTGTTGCACGTGACCTCTGAAAGCGGACGGTGATATGGAGCACTCGATCTTGGAGCTTGAGACGAAGTCTTGTTCTGAAAGCCAGGGTTGGGTGGGTGGGAAGATCCACTGCCACCTTTGCTCTTCTGCTGATACGGCTGACGGAACGGAGGAGGAGGAAGCCAATACTTCTGCTGCTTGGCCACTTGAGTAGAGGAAGAAGGAGTAGCATCTCTGACTCGCTTCTTGGAAGCATCACACCTTAGTTGAGCGGCCTCTTGCTTCAATGCCATGTTGTAGAACTCATCGTATCTCAAGGGTTCAAAGAGAACAAGAGCTAGCTGGATTTCTTCTCTAAGACCACCCCTGAACTGGTATACCATGCTCATCTCGTCGGGGACGTCCTGCTTAGCAAAGCGGGCGAGCTTCTGAAACAACTTGTTGTAGTCATAGACAGACAAAGAACCTTGCTTCAGGTTGCGGAATTCCTCACGCTTGCTTTCAACCACGCTCTGAGGAATATGATGAGCTTTGAAGTCTTGACGGAATTCATCCCAGGTAATCACACGTCCTCCTCTAGAATCCTTGTACTGCTGGAACCATTCTACAGCTTGATCTTTGAGTTCGAAGGATGCGAACTTGACGAAGTCCTCAGGCCTGACGTTACTGCACTCGAAATGCTTGCACAGATCCACGAGCCAATCGTCAACATCAGTTGCCTCAACACAATTACTGAAAGTCTTTGGCCCGTTAGCAAGGAACTGGTTGAGTGTAGCAAAGTGATTCTGATTGTTGCCTTGGTTGCCTTGGTTCGCTTGATTGCGCTCTTGAAGAATTTGCATGATCAACTGTGTGTTTGCATTGGTTGCGGCCATCACAGCTTGCCATGCCTCCGGAGGAGGTGGAGGTGGTGGTGGATCTTGATTCTGATTCTGATTGGTGCTCTTAGCGGGAGCCATCCTGAAGAGGGTGACAACCGTTAGCACATTGACAGATAAAATGAAGCTGAAACCAAAGGAATGAAAATTGCAACATAAAGTCTTCACATCCGAACATAAGAACGAATGCATTCCTCTTGAAATTGTCACATATCCATAAATTGAGAAGCCACTTAGAATTTAGGTAGAGAAATAAACCAACGAGGTACGGATCAAGAGCGAATACTCGGTAAGAAATCCCAATCTCAAACCAAATATCCGTGGAAGAAGAACTAGAGCTACTTGAATTCCCACCTATGAAACTCCTGAACCTTTCCGGTTATGCAATCAGGTGTTGGGGATACAGGGGAAGCATAATATCTCACCCAAATCTAACAATTCCTACATCCAGCTGTATCCATCCTTCAACACATAACCAAGAAAAACTTCGGAAACCATCTACCTCAACCTTTGAAAAGCATCCGTTATACAAGTTATGGCAATACTCCCGAACTCCCGCCCCAGTACTGGGTGGCGTCGAGGTTATCTCACCAACGAACTGCATAAAAGAGATTTTCGATGTCGGCGTACTAAACTCAGGTATTTCAGAAATTGCAACGATAAAATTGTGACGACAACACCTCGGAGCTCAACTCCCCGGGACACTACCACAACCCCTAAAGACAGGAGGCACCAAGAACAATGTTCTCATCACAAAACCATTGGAACAATTCCAAGATACCCGCGTGATCCTAAATTTTTTTTAGTGAAATTTGAGAAGAGGAGAGTAAAAACTCTATGTCAGGATGCCTTACCAGAGCGATGAGGAGACTGGGAAGTAAAAAGAATTCCTAAAATCTCCGATATATAATTCCTAAATGACTCAAAACATTTTTATAGACTCAACTCAGCCGCTAAAAACGATCAAGCAATGGGGCTCCTAAGGTCGGGGAAGGCTCTGATTACCAACTTGTAACGCCCTCGATGCGGCTATAGCTCCCACGTGTCGACGCACGACTTAGAGACATAACCGCATTGAAAGCAATGTCGCAAGTTAGGCAATCTTAACAACATCCCATGTAATATAGATAATAAAAGGGGAGATACATAGTTGGCTTACCCTTGCCACGTCAATCAAAGTACATAAATAGCATTACAACATTCAAACACTCATGGCCCGACTAGGGCGCCAAAATAAAAGATAACCCAATCATGCGACACGGTCCCGATCACCCCAACTGGGCACCGCTACTGATCATCAAGGAAAGACACGTAGTATCGGCGTGAGTCCTCGTCGAACTCCCACTTGAGCTCAAGCGCGTCATCTGGAACGGAATCATCAGGCCCTGCATCTGGTTTGGAAGTAATCTGTGAGCCACAGGGACTCAGCAATCTCGCACCCTCGCGATCAAGACTATTTAAGCTTATAGGTAAAGCAAGGTAAAATATGTGGAGCTGCAGCAAGTGACTAGCATATATGGTGGCTATCCTGTTCGCAAAAGAGAGCGAGAAGAGGAGGCAAAGCTCGGACGAGTGACTAGAGGACATCCTGCGGGAAGCATTACTCCAACACCGTGTTCACCTCCCGGACTCCACCGAGAAGAGACCATCACGGTAACTCACACCGTTGATTCATTTTAATTAAGTCAAGGTTCATGTTATCTACAACCGGACATTAACAAATTCCCATCTGCCCATAACCGCGGGCACGGCTTTCGAAAGTTCAAATCCCTGCAGGGGAGTCCCAACTTAGCCCATGACAAGCTCTCACGGTTAACGAAGGAATAGACCTTCTCCCGAGACATTCCGATCAGACTCTGTATCCTGGTTCTACAAGACACTTCGACAAGTTAAAACAAATCCAGCAACACTGCCCGAATGTGCCGACAAATCCCGATAGGAGCTGCACATATCTCGTTCTCAGGGCACACTCAGATGAGACATCCTACGAGTAAAACCAACCCTCAAGTTGCCCCGAGGTGGCCCCGCAGTCTACTCGGTCAGACCAACACTCAGAGGAGCACTGGCCCGGGGGGGTATAAATAAGATGACCCTCAGGCTCCGAAAACCCAAGGGAAAAAGAGGCTAAGTGGGAAATGGTAAAACCAAGGTTGGGCATTGCTGGAAAAGCTTTAATCAAGGCGAACTATCAAGGGGTTCCCATTATAACCCAACCGCGTAAAGAACGCAAAATCCGGGAACATAACACCGATATGACGGAAACTAGGGCGGCAAGAGTGGAACAAAAAACTAGGAGAGAGGCCGAGACTTCCACCCTTTACCAAGTATATAGATGCATTAAGATAACATGATAATATAATGATATCCCAACAAGTAAATAATGTTTCAACAAGGAACGGTCTCCAATCTTCACCTGCAACTAGCAACGCTATAAGAGGGGCTGAGCAAAGCGGTAACATAGCCAATCAAGGGTTTGCTAGGACATGGTGGGTTAGAGGTTTGACATGGCAATTTGGGAGGCATGATAAGCAAGGGGTAGGCATCATAGCATAGGCATAGCAAAAGAGCAAGCATCTAGCAAAGCAAAGATAGTAGTGATTTCGAGGGTATGATCATCTTGCCTGCAAAGTTGTCAGAGTTGACTGGGTCCTTGAAAGCAAACTCAACGGGCTCCTCGTTAGCGAACTCGTCTCTCGGCTCTACCCAAATAAGACAAACAAGCAACAAGGACACAATCAACCACATGCAAACTCAAACAACATGATGCAAAGATGGTATACTATGCGCGATGCAATAAGGGATGCATATGCAAGATTTGACAAGGAATACATGAATCTGGCCTCAACCTGGAAATCCAAGTGTGCCATTTGATAGATGAGATGAAATCGCTTGAAAACGATATAAAGAACTCTGGAATCGGAGTTACGGTTTGGAAATGGCAAGCGATTCAAATATGACCACGTTCTGCGATTTACAGCAAGTAGCCATCTAAATGCAACAAGATGAACATGCTACAGCACCCAAACATGGCATCAAAATACATGGCAGGGATCCATTCATGATGCTTAACAAAATACTAGCACTGAGCCACGGCCAATTCATCCATTAACAGGTTCAAACAAGCATGGCAAAAATGCATTTGGTAAACAGATTTCAGACTTAGTGAAATTAACACTTGTCAGGAATTTCAGATCAGATAGCACACTTTGGAGCATGAAAACTACATGCTACAGGACCTGAACATGGCAAAGTAAAGCATGGCATGGATCTACTCAAAGAGCTTAACAAAAGTCCCTTAATGACCTTGAGCCAAAAGGGATCATAAAATACATTTGCAAGCATGTGAACATGGCAAAAACATAATCAGTTCTCAGACTTAGCGAAAACTGGAGCATGCTGAAACAGATATCAAGTAGACATGTTTACGAGCTCGATGCACTCACTACAGAGCAAGTCATGACAAACTAAGCATTCACCAATAAAGAATACACAAAATACAAGCTAGGAATGGCAATAACAATAACATAGCATGCACGGATCAACTACAACATCCTCGGCAAAATTGCTAACACGTAGACAATCTACACAGATTCACGAAATGACAAAAGTAGAGCTCGATTGACTCAAGCTAGGGTGCTCCATAATTGCAAACAAGGACATGGATGAATAGATCACTACAAGATTAACAAAACATCCTTACTGATCATCCTCAAAAGAGGCATGGATCACTAGGAAACAACATGAACATATGGCAATATGAGATAAACAGCTCAAGGACTTCGTGGAAATGCTAAGTCCCTGAAATCAGCATTAACGAATGCTCCACTTTGCAAGCTTGTGCTAGTCACCACACACATCACAAAAATACATGGGTTGCACCTCTGGATAGATGGCAAAACATATAACAAAACTCATGAAGAGCTCAGGGTCATATCATGCACACAATAATCATGGCAAAAATGACAAATATCTAATTGGAGCAGTAGATCTGACAATTATCTCAAATAGCATTCTTCTAACAGCATTTCGGGCATCAAGATGAACTCAAATGAAAATGATGCAATGAGATGAAATGATGTGCTCTCTGAGATGAACATTTTGATATGCTATATGCCCAAAACGGATCTACGGATGCAAAGTTACGGAATGCCAAAGTATGCAAAAAAAATTATTAGGGATTTGGGTTAGGGTCAACCGATCCAGATATGGAGTTCGTCTGCACGCGAACCGAGGCACTCCGGTGAGATTGAACCGGCTCCGGCGAGCAACAATAAAACGGCGGGGAGGCGAGGGAGAGGCAGATCCGGCCTCTCCCGACCGGATCTGGAGGCGGGCGGCGAGGGACGAGGCGGCGGTGGCCGGAGAGCTACTCCGGCGAGGCGGCGCGGTGGTGCGGCGACCTCGGGGAAGCTTGCCGGCACAGGCTCGCGGCGGCTGGGGTTGAAGCAGGCGGCGGCGCGCGGCGGAGACGAGGGCGCTGGCGGCGGAGTCGGGCGCGGGGCGCGGCCCGGCTTGCGGCGAGGAGGGCCCGGCTCGGGCCGAGCGGGCCGGCGGCGGAGATGAGAGCGGCGCGACACGTGGCGAGCCCTCAGTGGCGCGGGGTGGCGTCCGGCGCGAGAACGGACATGTCCGGCGCGCTGCGGGGAAAATGGCTAGGGTTAGGGAGGAAGAGACCCGGGATTTTCGAGAGGGGGTCTATATATAGGCATAGATGGAGCTAGGAAGCTCCATATAGAGTGCGGTTTTCGGCCACGCGATCGTGATCGAACGCTCTAGAGGATGGAGAGGATTTTGGTGGGTTTTGGGCCAACTTGGAGAGGTGTTGGGCTGCAACACACACGAGGCCTTCTCGGTCCCTCGGTTAACCGTTGGAGTATCAAACGAAGTCCAAATGGTACGAAACTTGATAGGCGGTCTACCGGTAGTAAACCAAGGCCGCTTGGCAAGTCTCAGTCCAATCCGGAAATGTTTAATCTCCACACACGAAAGAAATGTAGAAATGACCACAGGAGGAGAACGAAGCGCCAGAATGCAAAATGGACAATGGGGAAAATGCTCGAATGCATGAGATGAACACGTATGCAAATGCAATGCACATGATGACATGATATGAGATGCATGACAACGACACAACACACGAAGACAAAAACCCGAACCCGAGGAAATAAAATAACTTAACGCCGGAAACGGCAAGAGTTGGAGTACATATTGGAAAAATCATATCCGGGGTGTTACAATGCATAGCAACGAGGGGAGAGTATGTCTAGGTACCCTCATAGACCGTAAGCGGAAGCGTTTAACAACACGGTTGATGTAGTCGAACTTCTTCGCGCTCCAACCGATCAAGTACCAAATGTGCGGCACCTCCGCGTTCTGCACATGTTAAGCTCAGTGACGTCCTGCGCCTTCTTGATCCAGCAAGATGGCAAGGTCGTAGATGAGTTTCGGCAGCACGATGGCGTGGTGACAGTGATGGTGAAGTGATCTCCGCAGGGCTTCGCCTAAGCACTATGAAAATATGACCGGGGGGTGTAAACAATGGAGGGGGCGCCGCACACGGCTAGGCAATTGTCTGTTGTGTGCTAGGCGCCCCCTCCCACATATATGTAGGTGGAAGGGAGGGAGGAGCCGCCAAAGGAGGTGTCCAAGTAGGAGGAATCCTACTTGGGGTCCCTGCGCTCCCTTTCCATATTTGGAGTGCGGGGAAAGGCAGGGAGGGTGGCACCCCCTTTCCTTTCTCCCATGAGAGGGAAAGGCGGGAGGGGCTAGCCCTCCCCCTTTTCCTTCCCTAGGGCTGGCCAAACAAGGGAGGGGGTGCACCAGCCCCCTTGTGTGCTGGTCTGTCCCCTCCTTTGCCCATAAGGTCCATAACTTGCCGGGGGTGCCCGGAACCCTTTCTGGTGACCCGATTCCTTCTCGGTACATCCCGAAACACTTTTGGTGTCCAAATACCATCGTCCTATATATCAAGCTTTACCTATCGACCATTACGAGACTCATCATCATGTCAGTGATCTCATCCGAGACTCCGAACAACATTCAGTCACCAAAACATATAACTCATATAACACTATATCGTCAACGAACGTTAAGCGTGCGGACCCTATGGGTTCGAGAACTATGTAGACATGACCGAGACACCTCTCCGGTCAATAACCAATAGTGGAACCTGGATGCCCATATTGGCTCCTGCATATATTCTACGAAGATCTTTATCGGTCAAACCGTTATGACAACATACGTAATTCCCTTTGTCCATCGGTATGTTAGTTGCCTGAGATTCGATCGTCGGTATCTTCATACCTAGTTCAATCTCATTACCAGCAAGTCTCTTTACTCGTTCCATAATACATCATCTCGTAACTAACTCCTTAGTCATTTTCTTGCAAGCTTGTGATGTGTATTACCGAGAGGGCCCAGAGATACCTCTCCGATATTCAGAGTGACAAATCCTATTCTCAATCTATGCCAACTCAACAAACACCTTCAGATATACCTGTAGAGCATATTTATGATCACCCAGTTATGTTGTGACATTTGATAGCACACAAGGTATTCCTCCGGTATCTGGGAGTTGCATAATCTCATTGTCGAAGGAAAACGTATTTGACATGAAGAAAGCAATAGCAATAAACTGAACGATCAATATGCTAAGCTAACGGATGGGTCTTGTCCATCACATCATTCTCCTAATGATGCGATCCCGTTATCAAATGACAACACATGTCTTTGGTTAGGAAACCTTAACCATCTTTGATCAATGAGCTAGTCTAGTAGAGGCTTACTAGGGACACGGTATTTGTTTATGTATTCACAAATCTAACATTCTTAAGAAGTTGCTCCCTAGTTCTACCTATTTTCTAGACATGCACACTGTCCACATCAACTTTATGCCACATCATCAATCAGTTTGCAAAATCAGGCAATCAGTCTTATTCCTCCTACGGTCATGGCATTGAAAAGAAAAATTGCTTTTCCCCTGTACCATAGCAATTTCAACCCAATCTTCCACCCATCCCGCACGGCCGGCCGCCCATCAAATCTGCAGCGGCTCCTCCCTCAGGTCTCCTTGCTGTGCCCTCGGCGACCTCGCCTCCACCATGACACCACCAGGGTGCCTCCCGTCTGACACATTGCCGCCCCTGTATGCCTCCTCTACTGCCCGGCCAGATCCTGCCGCCATCTCGAGGCCAGCGCTGCCATTCACCGTGGCCGCCCCCTCGCTCGCGCATCGCCCTGCTTCAGAGCACACCATCCTGCTCACGCCGCTCGTCCACCAGCACGCGCTATCGCTGCTTCGGCCGACCGGCGGCGTCTCCCTAGGTGTTGGGACGTGGTCTGGGCGCAATTTCATTGCACCCTACCCTAGGTCGTTGACGAGCAATATGAATCGGCCTGGGTGCATCCCGTTCCTCTGCTCCGATCCTTTAGACACGGCTGGGACGCAGGCCGTCTGCCATTAGGTCACCGGCCACCTAGAATGTCAGATTGTGGAGCTTCTGCCCGCCGTTCCTCTGCTCCGATGTTCATTGACGTGGAGAAGCCCGATTCCATCAGTAACGAGGTCTTCCATAGGACATGAGGTTCCGGTTTGCCACATAGATTACCAGGTGAGCATCGAAACATTCACTTTACTACTATTGACTAACCTTCTGCAGTTGAAGGTAATGTAATCATGTTGATCTTCAGTGCTATTTTTCACTGCTATTTTTTCGTTCGCTAACACCCAGCCCACTGCCCACTGCCTGAAGGCCTGTGGAGCCCAATGCTCCAAATGGCCCACACTGTTTATCATCTCCGTTGCCATCGGCCACCGAATAAACGCTTCTTCTTCTCCTGAAAAGCAAAGAAAACTGCAGGTCATTGATGATTGACCCTTCAATTCCTCTCCCCACGATCTCCACAAGAAACTAATATATCCTCGTTTAAATTCAATGCTCCACCTGAACTCATTTTGTTCCCATCTTCTCCATACGGGTGGGCGTCTGCCATACTGCTCATACAGCCACCACTGGTGAGCAACTCCTTCCGCTGTCCTGCTCGACATTCCCTATGACATATTGATGATTGAATTGCAATTTTGGACTTCCTCAGGTACTGGACGAATTGCCCGGGCGCTCATCTTGGTTGTTCTTTCCCTGTTGGATACTCAGGCCCCTCTTCATTTATGGCTCCTATAGGTAAGTACTATTGCTATCTATTGGTAATTCTGAATTTTTGTGTGCTTGGTCAATATCTGAATTTAATTGCCATTTCTGAATTTTTGTATGCTTGATTAAGTTTACTGATGATGTTGAATAAAAAATCTGGACTTCCTCAGGTGTTAGATGATTTGGACACCTGGGTAGTCATCTTGGTTGTTCTACCCTACCCGGGCACCTCATTCTATATGTAGATATTGGTCCCACCCATCACTAACTCCGCATCTTTGCTTGCTTGATTAATATATTTCTGTGTAATTGTCTAGACCCTTCATATGTTTCCATCCTCTTGCATTTGTCCAAATCTGAATTTACTTTTGCCGACTGTACATCTATTCTTGAGTTTTAATTCTTTATATGGTACGAGCACACATACTACCTTGAATTTCATCCCTGCATCTTACATAGGTTTCATGATAGTGTGTTTTGATATCTTCGCGCCCGTTTGGTAGAGTTGCCGACAGGGCGAGTCTCGATCCCTTGCCATCACCGTAGCCGCCTGCTCGACGAAGCTGAATCCCTCTTCGGGTATGCCATTCTTGCTTATCAGATTCTGGTACTCTCACTCCTCTAGCAAGATGTGTTTATTAATCCCCTAGTCCATAGCCTCTTGCTTCAACCTATTCAGTTTTCATTTAATCTGGGCAAGCTATTAGAATTTTTCGGTTCACAATCAATTGCTGCATCATCGAAAAATGCTTGATTTTTTTGTAACAAAGTGTAAGCTGCAGGATTCACTATTGTTCATCTTGAAACTGGATGCACGGTGAATGATGCTTGAGCCTTTCGTCTCTGTCTCATATTGATCTTCCATCTCCAGTTTGTCAGTCATGATAGTTGTATACTTAGATGGGAAAGTTGTGAAAATGCTAGAATTGTACTCTTCCTCATATACTGTTCACATGCAAGCCTAATTTTTCAGTTTGGTGCATTCAAAGAGCCTGATGCTAATTCCTTACTTTTCTATGGAGTACTTTTATGCTGAAGTATATGTCATCAGTACACCAATTTCACTTAGATTTATGGCAATTTCAATTTTAATTTGTAGGGAATAATTTGCAGTACAGAAAGCCATGAGAGAACATAGTTATTTTTTGCAGCAGGACACTGGTAATCAATCACACCACCATTTGTTTGAATTATCTTTGATCACCATGGGAACTATATAGGGATTTATAAAAGAAAACTGCATAGTTTTCTTAACATGCATGATTGATGCATTCACTATACCTTATCGATTGTTGTACGTAGCCTGGTACGCAAAACTTTCATCTCTCACACAACATTCATCATTTATATCCATTGTCCCGCTCCATAGCTCTCATCATATGGTAGTAATAAGAATGAAATTCAAACTGGTTTTACCAACAGCTACCTACTGGTTTATGCTTACACGTTGAAGCTTATTCTTGAAATGAAGAGTGAAACTTTCATGCTCAGGCTTTGGCTTCTTCAAAATTATTTGTCGGGGTTGTGTGGTGACATCAAAAAATTCGGAGGGGAAACACTGGAGTGCATCTTTCTTAGTTTTTAGCTTTATAAATGTCATGTGCTAATATCCTCCTTTGACATGCAACAGTGCAAATATGATGAGGCACTATTCCTCAACATCCCCTTTTTCCTACTCTATACTATTTCTATAAAGTGCAATGTGAAGGAAATATGCCCTAGAGGAAATAATAAAGTTATTATTTATTTCCTCATATCATGATAAATGTTTATTATTCATGCTAGAATTGTATTAACTGGAAACTTAGTACATGTGTGAATACATAGACAAACAGAGTGTCACTAGTATGCTTCTACTTGACTAGCTCATTAATCAAAGATGGTTAAGTTTCCTAACCATAGACATGAGTTGTCATTTGATTAATGGGATCACATCATTAGGAGAATGATGTGATTGACTTGACCCATTCCGTTAGCTTAGCACTTGATCGTTTAGTTTTTCTGCTATTGCTTTCTTCATGACTTATACATGTTCCTATGACTATGAGATTATGCAACTCCCGATTACTGGAGGAACACTTTGTGTGCTATCAAATGTCACAACGTAACTGGGTGATTATAATGGTGCTCCACAGGTGTCTTCGATGGTACTTGTTGAGTTGGCATAAATCAAGATTATGATTTGTCACTCCGATTGTCGGAGAGGTATCTCTGGGCCCACTCGGTAATGCACATCATATAAGCCTTGCAAGCATTGTAACTAATGAGTTAGTTGTGTGATGATGTATTACAGAACGAGTAAAGAGACTTGCCGGTAACGAGATTTAACTAGGTATTGAGATACCGACGATCGAATCTCGGGCAAGTAACATACCGATGACAAAGGGAACAACATATGTTGTTATGCCGTTTGACTGATAAAGATCTTCATAGAATATGTGGGAGCCAATATGAACATCCAGGTTCCGCTATTGGTTATTGACCAGAAATGTGTCTCGGTCATGTCTACATAGTTCTCGAACCCGTAGGGTCCGCACGCTTAAAGTTTGGTGACGATCGGTATTATGAGTTTTTGTGTTTTGATGTACCGAAGGTAGTTCGGAGTCCCGGATTTGATCACGGACATGACGAGGAGTCTCGAAATGGTCGAGATGTAAAGATCGATATATTGGATGACTATATTCGGACACCGGAAGTGTTCCGGATGGTTTTGGAGAAAACCGGAGTGCCGGAGGGTTACCGGACCCCCGGGAGAAATAGTGGGCTTTATGGGCCTTAGTGAAGAGAGAGAGAGGGCTGGCCTAGGGCATGCCGCGTGCCCCTCCCCCTCTGGTCCGAATTGGACTAGGAGAGGGGGGTGGCGCCCCCTTTCCTTCTTCATCTCCCCCTTCCTTTCCCCCTCCTAGTAGGAGTAGGAAAGAGGGGAATCCTACTCCTACCAGGAGGATCCTCCTCCTAGCGCGCCTACAGGGGCCGGCCAGCCTCCCCCCTTGCTCCTTTATATACGGAGGCAGGGGGCACCTCTAGACACACAAGTCGATCTATTCCAGCCGTGTGCGGTGCCCCCTCCACCATAATCCACCTTGATTATATCGTAGCGGTGCTTAGGCGAATCCTGCGTCGGTAGCATCACCATCACCATCATCACGTCGTCGTGCTGACGAAACTCTCCCGTGAAGCTCTGCTGGATCGGAGTTCGTGGGACGTCATCGAGCTGAACGTGTGTTGAACTCGGAGGTGCCGTGCGTTCGGTACTTGGATCGGTCGGATCGTGAAGACGTACGACTACATCAACCGCGTTGTGCTAACGCTTCCGCTTTCGGTCTACGAGGGTACGTAGACACCCTCTCCCCTCTCGTTGCTATGCATCACCATGATCCTGTGTGTGTGCGTAGCAATTTTTTGAAATTACTACGTTCCCCAACAGTGGCATCCAAGCCTGGTTTATGCGTAGATGTTATATGCATGAGTAGAATACAAGTGAGCTGTGGACGATAAAAGTCATACTGCTTACCAGCATGTCACACTTTGGTTCGGCGGTATTGTTGGATGAAGCAGGCCGGACCGACATTACGTGTACGCTTATGCGAGACTGGTTCTACCGATGTGCTTTGCACATAGGTGGCTGGCGGGTGTCAGTTTCTCCAACTTTAGTTGAATCGAGTGTGGCTACGCCTGGTCCTTGAGAATGTTAAAACACCACTAACTTGACAAACTATCGTTGTGGTTTTGATGTGTAGGTAAGAACGGTTCTTGCTCAGCCCGTAGCAGCCACGTAAAATTTGCAACAACAAAGTAGAGGACATCTAACTTGTTTTTGCAGGGCATGTTGTGATGTGATATGGTCAAGACATGATGCTATATTTTATTGTATGAGATGATCATGTTTTGTAACCGAGTTATCGGCAACTGGCAGGAGCCATATGGTTGTCGCTTTATTGTATGCAATGCAATCGCCCTGTAATGGCTTCACTTTATCACAAAGCGGTAGCGATAGTCGTAGAAGCAATATTTGGCGATACGACAACGATGCTACCATGGAGATCAAGGTGTCGCGCCGGTGACAATGGTGATTGAGGGAGTCCTGGATTAGGGGTCTCCGGACAGTCAGACTATATCCTTTGGCCGGACTGTTGGACTTTGAAGATACAAGATTGAAGACTTCGTCCTGTGTGCGGATGGGACTTTCCTTGACGTGGAAGGAAAGTTTGGCAATACGGATATGTATATCTCCTCCCTTGTAACCGACTCTGTGTAACCCTAGCCCCCTCCGGTGTCTATACAAACCGGAGGGTTTAGTCCGTAGGACAACATACAATCATACCATAGGCTAGCTTCTAGGGTTTAGCCTCTACAATCTCGTTGTAGATCAACTCTTGTAATACTCATATCATCAATATCAATCAAGCATGATGTAGGGTATTACCTCCATCAAGAGGGCCCAAACCTGGGTAAACATCGTGTCCCCTGCCTCCTGTTACCATCCGCCTTAGACGCACAGTTCGGGACCCCCTACCCGAGATCTACCGGTTTTGACACCGACATTGGTGCTTTCATTGAGAGTTCCACTGTGCCGTCACCATAAGGCTCGATGGCCCCTTCGATCATCGATAACGATGCGGTCCAGGGTGAGGTTTTCCTCCCCGGACAGATCTTCGTATTCGGCGGCTTCACACTGCAGGCCAATTCGCTTGGCCATCTGGAGCAGATCGAGAGCTACGCCCCTGGCCATCAGGTCAGGATCAGAAACTTAAACTACACTGCCGACATCCGCGGAGACTTGATCTTCAATGGATTCGAGCAAATGTCAGGTGCGCCGCACAATCACGACGAGCATGACGTAACTCTGCCGTCGGACAGTGTTTGGGAGATCGCATCTGCAACTACTCCGGCCTTCAATCCGGAGCAAATTGCGCCATCCGACGATGGAGAGATGGACCCCGCCATGGAGGCTGCACTTTTAGTGGCGATGGAGCCGGATACTGACTTCACCCCTTACAAGAGCCGTGTTGCCGAAACACTGGATTCGTCTCCAACCACGGACTCCGAGCCACCTGCATCTGTGCCTATCGAATCCGATTGGGCGCCAATCATGGAGTTCACCTCCGTGGATATCTTTCAGCACTCGCCTTTCGGCGATGTGCTAAATTCATTAAAGTCTCTCTCCTTGTCAGGAGAACCTTGGCCGAACTATGTCCGGCTAGAATGGGATGCGGACAACGAAGAAATTCGCTGCCCATCCACCACCCACTTAGTAGCCTCTGTCGACGATTTAACTGACATGCTCGATTTCGACTCCGCAGACATCGACAACATGGACGACGATGCAGGAGAGGAACAGGAACTAGTGCCCACAGGACACTGGACAGCCACTTCATCACATGACATATACATGGTGGATACACCCAACAAAAATGATGACGAGGAACGGGAGGAGACGGTGGAGGATGAACCCTCCAAGAAGCAAACAAAGCATCGGCGTAGGCGCCGCTCCAAATCCCGCCTCGGCAAAAACAGCGATAATAGCGCAAGAGAAAATAATAATCCAGTCGACTCTAGAGGAAACGACGACCTCATTGCCCCGGCGGCAGAGCACGATGAAGCTGCAAACGGCGAACACAGTACGGATCCGACGTCCGAACACGGCGATGCCGAGGATAAGCCTCATCAAACCCCCTCTGGGGAGGAAAACAGTCCGGACGAAGATGCACACATCATCCCGCAAATGAACTTGGAGCAAGAGAACCTCCACAGAAGGCTTATTGCCACAACGAGGAGTTTGAAGAAGCAGAAGCAAAGACTTAAGGCCGAACAAAATACGCTCAACAACAGGTGGAACAAAGTGCTCGACAATGAAGAAAAGTATGGTGGAGGTTACCACACAAAGAGCTATCCAAAGCGCAAACTATTACCCGAATTCGACGATGAGGCCTTAGAGCCCATACAGCCGAAAAAGAAAACGGCCAACCGGCCGGATCAACCACCGTGTGACCACAATAGAGCGGCTAACAAGGTCGCACATAAGTCAACACACGATCTACGCGAGGACTTGCGCCAAAAATCCAATATGACCAGATCCATCTATGGATCTAGGAAGCGCGCTCCAGCACAAAATCAAAATCGAATACTACAACCGTCCAAACGCCATGATACATCCAAATACAAGGGTGCCGCACACCCCCTATGTTTCACCGATGAGGTGCTGGACCATGAATTCCCAGAAGGATTCAAACCAGTGAACATAGAAGTGTACGACAGGACCACAAACCCTGGGGTCTGGATTGAGGACTTTATCCTCCACATCCACATGGCTTGTGGAGACGATCTCCATGACATCAAGTACTTGCCCCTCAAGCTTGAAGGACCAGCTCGGCACTGGCTGAAAAGCCTCCCCGAAAACTCAATTGGAAGTTGGCAGGAGCTCGGGGACGCTTTTCGGGCTAGTTTTCAAGGGACCTATGTCCGACCTCTGAATGTAGACAATTTAAGTCATATAATTCAACATCCCGGAGAGTCAGCCCGAAAGCTTTGGAACAGGTTTCTCACTAAGAAGAGCCAAATCGTCAACTGTCCGAACGCCGAAGCCTTAGCAGCTTTCAAGCACAGCGTCCGAGACGAATGGCTCGCCAGACACCTCGGCCAAGAAAAACCGAGAACAATGGCAGCCCTGACAAGCCTCATGACCCGCTTTTGCGCGGGCGAAGATAGCTGGTTAGCCCACAGTAGCACCAGCGACCCAAGCACATCCGAAGTCAGGGATGGCAATGGAAAACCACGACGCAGTAAAAACAAGCATCGAAATAAAGAAGACAGCCCAGCTAATACGGCGGTCAACACCGGATTCAGGGGCTCTCGGCCAGGTCAGTGGAAAAAGCCTTTCAAAGGCAGCAGAGATGGACCGTCTAGCCTAAACAAGATCCTCGACAAAGTATGCCAGATCCATGGCACCCTCGACAAACCTGCAAATCACACCCACAGAGAATGCTGGGTCTTCAAGCAGGCCAGTAAGCTAAACGCCGAACACAAGGGGGGGAGACACCAAGCGAAGACGAGGACGAACCTCGCCAGCAATGCACTAGAGGACAGTAAAAAATCCCACCAGAGGTTAAAACAGTAAACATGATCCATGTGACGAAGAGGAGAAGCAAACATGCACTCCAAGACATACGCGCCATAGAGCCCGTCACCCCTAAGTTCAACCACTGGTTGGCCTGCCCGATCATTTTTGATCGCGGGGATCACGCGACAAGCATCCAACATGAAGGATTGGCTGCCTTGGTGTTAGACCCAATAATAAACGGATACCACCTCACACGAGTCCTTATGGACGGCAACAATAGTCTAAATCTGATATATCAGGACACAGTCCGCAAAATGAGGATAGACCTGACAAAAATAAGCCACAGTAATACTACCTTCAAGGGAGTAATACTAGTCCCAGAGGCCCACTGTAGGGGATCTCTATTACTAGAGGTTGTATTCGGTTCTCCTGACAACTTCCAAAGCAAAAAGTTAACATTCTACATCGCTCCATTCCGAAGTGGCTACCAAACACTACTCGGAAGAGCGGCTTTCGCTCATTTTAACGTAGTACCACATTACGCTTCTGTCAAGCTTAAGATGCCCGGTCCATGTGGCACTTAGGGAGTCCTGGATTAGGGGGTCTCTGGACAGCCGGACTATATCCTTTGGCCGGACTGTTAGACTATGAAGATACAAGATTGAAGACTTCATCTCATGTCCGGATGGGACTCTACTTGGCGTGGAAGGCAAGCTAGGCAATACGAATATGCATATCTCCTCCTTTGTAACCGACCTTGTGTAACCCTAGCCCTCTCCGGTGTCTATATAAACCGGAGGGTTTTAGTCTGTAGGACAACATACAATCATACCATAGGCTAGCTTCTAGGGTTTAGCCTCTCTGATCTCGTGGTAGATCTACTCTTGTACAACCCATATAATCAATATTAATCAGGCAGGACGTAGGGTTTTACCTCCATCAAGAGGGCTGCTACGTCTTGAGCTTGCGTTGGTTTTCCCCGAAGAGGAAGGGATGATGCAGCAGAGTAGCATAAGTATTTCCCTCAGTTTTTGAGAACCAAGGTATCAATCCAGTAGGAGGCCACCCTCAAGTCCCTCGTACCTGCACAAAGCGATAGCTACTCGCAACCAACGCGATTAGGGGTTGTCAATCCCTTCACGGTCACTTACGAGAGTGAGATCTGATAGATATAATATTTTTGGTATTTTTGGTATAAAGATGCAAAGTAAATAGTAAAGGCAAAGTAAAAAGCAAAGCAAGATTAAAGTGATGGAGATTGATATGATGAGAATAGACCCGGGGGCCATCGGTTTCACTAGTGGCTTCTCTCAAGAGCATAAGTATTCTACGGTGGGTGAACAAATTACTGTTGAGCAATTGACAGAATTGAGCATAGTTATGAGAATATCTAGGCATGATCATGTATATAGGCATCACATCCGTGACAAGTAGATCGAAACGATCCTGCATCTACTACTATTACTCCACTCATCGACCGCTATCCAGCATGCATCTAGAGTATTAAGTTAAAAACAGAGTAACGCCTTAAGCAAGTTGACATGATGTAGAGAGATAAATTCATGCAATATGAAATAAACCCCATCTTGTTATCCTCGATGGCAACGATACAATACGTGCCTTGCTGCCCCTTCTGTCACTGGGTAAGGACACCGCAAGATCGAACCCAAAGCTAAGCACTTCTCCCATGGCAAGAACTACCAATCTAGTTGGCCAAACCAAACGGATAATTCGAAGAGACTTGCAAAGATAACCAATCATACATAAAAGAATTCAGAGAAGATTCAAATATTATTCATAGATAGACTTGATCATAAACCCACAATTCATCGGTCTCAACAAACACACCGCAAAAATAAGATTACATCGAATAGATCTCCACAAGAGAGGGGGAGAACTTTGTATTGAGATTCAAAGAGAGAGAAGAAGCCATCTAGCTACTAACTATGGACCCGAAGGTCTGAGGTAAACTACTCACACTTCATCGAAGAGGTTATGATGACGTAGAAGCCCTCCGCGATGACGGCCCTCTTCCGGCGGAGCTCCGGAACAGGCCCCAAGATGAGATCTCGTGGATACAGAAAGTTGCGATGGTGGAATTAGGTTTTTGGCTCCTGTTCTGATCGTTTGGGGGTATGTGTGTATATATAGGAGGAAGAAGTACGCCGGAGGAGCAACAAGGGGCCCACGAGGTAGGGGGCACGCCCCCACCCTCGTGACCGCCTCTTTTGTTCCTTGGAGCAGGGTCCAAGTCTGCTGGATCACGTTTGGTGAGAAAATCACGTTCCCAAAGATTTTATTCCGTTTGGACTCCGTTTGATATTCTGTTTCTTCGAAACACTGAAATAGGCAAAAAAACAACAATTCTGGGTTGGGCCTCCGGTTAATAGGTTAGTCCCAAAAATAATATAAAAGTGGAAAATAAAGCCCAATATAGTCCAAAACAGTAGATAATATAGCATGGAGCAATCAAAAATTATAGATACGTTGGAGACGTATCAGGCATCCCCAAGCTTAATTCCTGCTCGTCCTCGAGTAGGTAAATGATAAAAAAGAATTTTTGATGCGGAGTGCTACTTGGCATAATTTCAATGCAGATCTTCTTAATTGTGGTATGAATATTCAGATTAGAAAGATTCAAGACAAAAGTTTATATTGACATAAAAATAATAATACTTCAAGCATACAAACAAAGCAATTATGTCTTCTCAAAATAACATGGCCAAAGAAAGTTATCCCTACAAAATCATATAGTCTGGCTAAGCTCCATCTTCACCACACAAAGTATTTAAATCATGCACAACCCCGGATGACAAGCCAAGCAATTGTTTCAAACTCTAACTTTTTCAAAACTTTTCAATCTTCACGCAATACATGAGCGTGAGCCATGGATATAGCACTATAGGTGGAATAGAATGGTGGTTGTGGAGAAGACAAAAAGGAGAAGATAGTCTCACATCAACTAGGCGTATCAACGGGCTATGGAGATGCCCATCAATAGATATCAATGTGAGTGAGTAGGGATTGCCATGCAACGGATGCACTAGAGCTATAAGTATATGAAAGATCAAAAAGAAACTATGTGGGTGTGCATCCAACTTGCTTGCTCATGAAGACCTAGGGCAATTTGAGGAAACCCATCATTGGAATATACAAGCCAAGTTCTATAATGTAAAATTTCCACTAGTATATGAAAGTGATAACATGAGAGACTCTCTACTATGAAGATCATGGTGCTACTTCGAAGCACAAGTGTGGTAAGAGGATAGTAACATTGTCCCTTCTCTCTTTTTCTCTCATTTTTTTATTTGGGCCTTTTTCTCTTTTATTTATTTATTTTATGGCCTCTTTTTATTTGGGATTCTTTGGGCTCTTTTATTTATTTTTTGTTCGGAGTCTCATCCCGACTTATGGGGGAATCATAGTCTCCATCATTCTTTCCTCACTTGGGACAATGCTCTAATAATGATGATCATCACACTTTTATTTTTCTTACAACTCAACAATTACAACTCGATACTTAGAACAAAATATGACTCTATGTGAATGCATCTGGCGGTGTACTGGGATATGCAATATGACAATGATGGAGTGTGTCATGATGAACTAGATGGTGGAAGGTTGCATGGCAATATATCTTGGAATGGCTATGGAAATGCCATAATAGGTAGGTATGGTGGCTGTTTTGAGGAAGGTATATGGTAGGTTTATGATACCGGCGAAAGGTGTGCGGTATTAGAGAGGCTAGCAAAGGTGGAAGGGTGAGAGTGCATATAATCCATGGACTCAACATTGGTCATAAAGAACTCATATACTTATTGCAAAAATCTAGAAGTTATCAAAGCAAAGTATTACGCGCATGCTCCTAGGGGGATAGATTGGTAGGAAAAGACCATCGCTCGTCCCCGACCGCCACTCATAAGGAAGACAATCAAGAAATAAATCATGCTCCGACTTCATCACATAACGGTTCACCATACGTGCATGCTACGGGAATCACAAACTTTAACACAAGTATTCTTTAAATTCACAACTACTCAACTAGCATGACTTTAATATTATCACCTCCATATGTCAAAACAATTGTCATGCTTCAATCTTTTCTTAGTATTCAACACACTCAAAAGAAAGTTTCACAAATCTTGAATACCAAGCATATTATTATTAAGCAAATTACCATGCTATTAAGAGACTCTCAAAATAATTTAAGTGAAGCATGAGAGATCAATAGTTTCTTTAAAACAAATCCACCACCGTGCTCTAAAAGATCTAACTGAAGTACATAGAGCAAAATTAAAACGCTCAAAAGATATAAGTGAAGCACATAGAGCAAAACTACTACGCTCAAAAGATATAAGTGAAGTACATAGAGCAAAACTACTTAGCTCAAAAGATATAAGTGAAGCACATAGAGTATCCTATCAAATTTTAATTCATGCATGGCTCTCTCAAAAGGTGTGTACCGCAAGGATGATTGCGTTATACTAAGACACAAAGACACAAATAATACAAGACGCTCCAAGCAAAACACATATCATGTTGGTGAATAAAAATATAGCTCCAAGTAAATTACCGATGGAAGTGGACGAAAGAGGGGATGCCTTCCGGGGCATCCCCAAGCTTTGACTTTTTGGTGTCCTTGAATTATCTTGGGGGTTCCATGGGCATCCCCAAGCTTAGGATCTTTCCACTCCTTGTTCCATGATCCATCAAAAGAATTCACCCAAAACTTGAAAACTTCACAACACAAAACTAAAAATAGAAAACTCGTGAGCTCCGTTAGCGAAAGAAAACAAAAGACCACTTCAAGGTACTGTAATGAACTCATTCTTTATTTATATTTGTGTTAAACCTACTGTATTCCAACTTCTCTATGGATTATAAACTATTTTACTAACCATAGATTCATCAAAATAAGCAAACAACACACGAAAAACAGAATCTGTCAAAAACAGAACAGTCTGTAGTAATCTGTAGCTAGCGCAAGATCTGGAACCCCAAAAATTCTAAAATAAATTTCTGGACGGAGTAATTTATCTATTAATCAGCTTCAAAAAGAATTAACTAAATAGCACTCTTAAAATAAAAATGACAGCAGTTCTCGTGAGCACTAAAGTTTCTGTTTTTTACAGCAAGTTCAACAAGACTTTCCCCAAGTCTTCCCAACGGTTCTACTTGGCACAAACACTAATTAAACACAAAAAACACAACCAAAACAGAGGATAAATAATTTATTTATTACTAAGCAGGAGCAAAAAGCAAGGAATAAAAATAAAATTGGGTTGACTCCCAACAAGCGCTATCGTTTAACGCCCCTAGCTAGGTATTGCTATATTTGGTAGGCAATCCATAAGTGGCTCTCATGATAGTTTCATATGGTAATTTTATTTTGTTTTTTGGAAAGTGTTCCATGCCCTTTTTTAATGGAAATTTAAATCTAATATTCCCTTCCTTCATATCAATAATCGCACCAACCGTTCTAAGGAAAGGTCTACCAAGAATAATAGGGCAAGAAGGATTGCAATCTATATCAAGAACAATGAAATCTACGGGCACATAATTCCTATTTGCAACAATAAGAACATCATTAATTCTTCCCATAGGTTTCTTAATAGTGGAATCCACAAGATGCAAGTTTAGAGAGCAATCATCAAAATTACGAAAATCTAGTAAATCACACAAAGTCTTGGGAATAGTAGAGACACTAGCACCCAAATCACACAAAGCATAAAACTCATGATCTTTAATTTTAATTTTAATAGTTGGTTCCCACTCATCATAGAGTTTTCTAGGGATAGAAACTTTCAACTCAAGTTTTTCTTCATAAGATTGCATCAAGGCATCAACAATATGTTCGGTGAAGGCTTTATTTTGACTATAAGCATGTGGAGAATTTACCACGGATTGCAACAAGGAAATACAATCAATTAAAGAGCAACTTTCATAATTAAATTCCTTGAAATCCAATATAGTGGGTTTAGCAACATCTAGATTTTTATTTCTTTCAATCCCACTTTCATCAATTTCATCATTAAGATCTAAATACTCCGAATTTTTAGAACGCCTTCTAGGTAAAGGAAGATCATATTCAGTTTCATCAAGATTCATATTGCAAAATAAAGATTTAATAGGGGACACATCAATAACTTTTAGATCTTCATCTTGATTTTCATAGGAATTGGAGGAACACGCTTTAATAAAGGCATCTTTGGAAGCACGCATCCTAGCGGTTCTTTCCTTGCACTCATCAATGGAAATTCTCATGGCTTTGAGAGACTCATTGATATCATGCTTAGGAGGAATAGATCTAAGCTTTAAAGAATCAACCTCAAGAGAAATTCTATCAACGTTTCTAGCCAAATCATCAACTTTAAGCAATTTCTCTCAAGCAAAGCATTAAAATTCTTTTGTGAATTCATAAACTCTTTAACACTATTCTCAAATTCAGAGGGCATCTTATTATAATTTCCATAAGAGTTGTTGTAGGAATTCCCATAATTATTAGAAGGATTACTAGGATATGGCCTAGGATTAAAATTCCCTCTATAAGCGTTGTTACCAAAATTATTCCTACCAACAAAATTCACATCCATAGATTCATTGTTATTCTCAATCAAAGTAGACAAAGGCATATCATTAGGATCAGAAGAAACACTCTTAGTAGCAAATAATTTCATAAGTTCATCCATCTTTCCACTCAACACATTAATTTCTTCTATCGCATGCACTTTTTTATTAGAAGATCTTTCAGTATGCCATTGAGAATAATTAACCATAATATTATCTAGGAGTTTAGTAGCATCTCCTAAAGTGATTTCCATAAAAGTGCCTCCCGCGGCCGAATCTAAAAGATTTCTAGAAGCAAAATTCAATCCGGCATAAAATTTTTGTATGATCATCCACAAATTCAAACCATGAGTAGGGCAATTACATATCATTAATTTCATTCTCTCCCAAGCTTTGTGCAACATGTTCATGATCAAGTTGTTTAAAGTTCATAATATCGTTTCTAAGAGAGATGATCTTAGCGGGAGGAAAATACTTAGAGATAAAAGCATCTTTGCACTTGTTCCATGAATCAATAATATTTTAGGAAAAGACGAAAACCAAGCTTTAGCACGATCTCTAAGCGAAAAAGGAAATAGCTTCAATTTAACGACATCATTATTGGCATATTTTTTCTTTTGCATATCACATAAATCAACAAAGCTATTCAGATGAGTAGCGGCATCTTCACTGGAAGGCCGGCGAATTGATATTTCATAACAAGATTCAACAAAGCAGTATTAATTTCACAAGATTCAGCATCGGTAAGAGGAGCAATCGGAGTGCTAAGGAAATCATTATTATTGGTATTGGTGAAGTCACACAATTTAGTAGTATCTTGAGCCATCGCGACAAACAAGCAATCTAACATACGAGCAAACAAAAGCAAATGGGCAAAGAGAGGCAAATAGAGAGGGAGGATAGAGAGAGAGGGCGAATAAAACAGCAAGGGTAAATTGGGGGGGAGAGGAAAATGAGAGGCAAATGGCAAATAATGTAATGCGAGAGATAGGGATTGTGATGGGTACTTGGTATGTTGACTTTTTGCGTAGACTCCCCGGCAACGATGCCAGAAATCCTTCTTGCTACGTCTTGAGCTTGCGTTAGTTTTCCCCATAGAGGAAGGGACGATGCAGCAGAGTAGCGTAAGTATTTCCATCAGTTTTTGAGAACCAAGGTATCAATCCAGTAGGAGGCCATGCTCAAGTCCCTCGTACCTGCACAAAGCGATAGCTACTCGCAACCAACGTGATTAGGGGTTGTCAATCCCTTGACGGTCACTTACGAGAGTGAGATCTGATAGATTTAGTATTTTTGGTATTTTTGGTATAAAGATGCAAAGTAAATAGTAAAGGCAAAGTAAAAAGCAAAGCAAGATTAAAGTGATGGAGATTGATATGATGAGAATAGACCCGGGGTCCATAGGTTTCACTAGTGGCTTCTCTCAAGAGCATAAGTATTCTACGGTGGGTGAACAAATTACTGTTGAGCAATTGACAGAATTGAGCATAGTTATGAGAATATCTAGGCATGATCATGTATATAGGCATCACGTCCGTGACAAGTAGATCGAAACGATTCTGCATCTACTACTATTACTCCACTCATCGACCGCTATCCAGCATGCATCTAGAGTATTAAGTTAAAAACAGAGTAACGCCTTAAGCAAGATGACATGATGTAGAGAGATAAATTCATGCAATATGAAATAAACCCCATCTTGTTATCCTCGATGGCAACGATACAATACGTGCCTTGCTGCCCCTTCTGTCACTGGGTAAGGACACCGCAAGATCGAACCCAAAGCTAAGCACTTCTCCCATGGCAAGAACTACCAATCTAGTTGGCCAAACCAAACGGATAATTCGAAGAGACTTGCAAAGATAACCAATCATACATAAAAGAATTCAGAGAAGATTCAAATATTATTCATAGATAGACTTGATCATAAACCCACAATTCATCGGTCTCAACAAACACACCGCAAAAAGAAGATTACATCGAATAGATCTCCACAAGAGAGGGGGAGAACTTTGTATTGAGATTCAAAGAGAGAGAAGAAGCCATCTGGCTACTAACTATGGACCCGAAGGTCTGAGGTAAACTACTCACACTTCATCAGAGAGGTTATGATGATGTAGAAGCCCTCCGCGATGACGGCCCTCTTCCGGTGGAGCTCCGGAACAGGCCCCAAGATGAGATCTCGTGGATACAGAAAGTTGCGATGGTGGAATTAGGTTTTTGGCTCCTGTTCTGATTGTTTGGGGGTACATGTGTATATATAGGAGGAAGAAGTACGCCGGAGGAGCAACGAGGGGCCCACGAGGTAGGGGGCGCGCCCCCCACCCTCGTGACCGCCTCTTTTGTTCCTTGGAGCAGGGTCCAAGTCTCCTGGATCACGTTTGGTGAGAAAATCACGTTCCCGAAGATTTTATTCCGTTTGGACTCCGTTTGATATTCCGTTTCTTCGAAACACTGAAATAGGCAAAAAACAGTAATTCTGGGTTGGGCCTCCGGTTAATAGGTTAGTCCCAAAAATAATATAAAAGTGGAAAATAAAGCCCAATATAGTCCAAAACAGTAGATAATATAGCATGGAGCAATCAACAATTATAGATACGTTGGAGACGTATCAAGGGCCCGAACCTGGGTAAAACTTCGTGTCCCCTGCCTCCTGTTACCATCTGCCTAGATGCACAGTTTGGGACCCGCTACCCGAGATCCGCCGGTTTTGACACCGACGTTGGTGCTTTCATTGAGAGTTCCTCTGTGTCGTCGCCGTTAGGCTCGATGGCTCCTTCTATCATCGTTAGTGATGCAGTCCAGGGTGAGACTTTTCTCCCCGGACAGATTTTTGTATTCGGTGGCTTTGCGCTGCGGGCCAATTCGATTGGCCATCTGGAGCAGATTGAAAGCTACGCCCCTGGCCATCAGGTCAGGTTTGGTAGCTTAAACTACACGGCCGATATCCGCGGAGACTTGATCTTCGATGGATTTGAGCCTCTGCCTTGTGCGTCACGCGGTCATGATGATTACGATTTAGCTCTACCATCCGACATTGTTCAGGAGATCGCACCGGCAGCCGCTCCGACCCTCAATTCGGAGCCAGTTGCGCCGTCCATGGACGGGTGGATGGACCCCACCATGGAGGCATTACCCTCATCGGCGATCGAGCCGAACATCGACCTTACTCTGCACGAGAGCCGTGTTGACAAACTGTCGGATCTCTCTCCGGCCACGGACTCCGAACCGCCTGCGCCCGTTCCTACCGAATCCGATTGGGCTCCGATCATGGAGTTTACCTCCGTGGATATTTTTTAGCACTCGCCCTTTGGCGACATGCTGAACTCATTAAGGTCTCTCTCCTTGTGAGGAGGATCCTGGCCAAACTATGTCCGGCAGGATTGGGATGCGGACGACGAAGAAATTCGCGGCCCGCCCACTACCCACTTAGTAGCCACTGTCGATGACTTAACCGACATGCTTGACTTTGACTCCGAAGACATCGACGGTATGGACGACGATGCGGGAGATGAAGATGAACCACTGCCCACAAGGCACTGGACAGCCACCTCATCATACGATATATACATGGTGGACACACCCAAAGAAGGCAATGGCGACGAGACAGGGGCGGATGACCCCTCCAAGAAGCAACCCAAGCACCGACATCAGCGGCGCCACTCTAAGTCCCGCCAAAGCAAAAGTGGTGATACCGGCACAGGAGATAATAACACTCCGGATAGTGCCGAAGATAACAACAATCACCTCCAGCAAGATTTAGAGCAGGAGGATGGAGGAGCCAGCCCTCTTGAGAGAGCGGCAGATGAAGAAGCGGAGGATGATAATTACATGCCCCCCTCCGAAGACGAGGCAAGCCTCGGCGATGATGAATTCGCCATGCCAGAGGATCCCGTCGAACAAGAGCGCTTCAAGCGCCGACTTATAGCCACGGCAAATAGCCTTAAGAAAAAGCAGCAGCAGCTTCAAGCTGATCAAGATCTGCTAGCTGACAGATGGACTGAAGTCCTCGTGGCCGAGGAGTATAAACCCGAGCGCCCCTCCAAGAGTTACCCAAAATGCAGGTTGCTACCCCGACTGGAGGAAGAAGCGTATGACGCGGCTGATCGGCCACCTCGTGGCCGCGATAGAGAGGCATTCCAGCCAAAAACTCAGCCTGCACCCCGACGCCATTCAAATAAAAAGCATGGGGAAATACGCCAGACCTGCGAGACGTATTGGAGGACAAAGCAAAACATGCAAGATCGATCTACGGATCACGAGGGCGCGCCACTATGCGAGACGATAAACGTCACGCCGGATATAGTAAAAGTAAATCCGGCCGGGCCGAACACAGCGGGCAAGACCCATTCGAGCTGCGTCGCGATATAGCCCAATACAGAGGCGCCGCACACCCCCTATGCTTCACAGACGAAGTAATGGATCATCAAATCCCAGAGGGTTTCAAACCCGTAAATATTGAATCATACGACGGCACAACAGATCATGCGGTATGGATCAAGGATTTCCTCCTCCACATCCACATGGCCCGCAGCGATGACTTACAGCCATCAAATACCTCCCACTAAAGCTCAAAGGACCAGCGCGGCATTGGCTTAACAGCTTGCCAGCAGAGTCCATTAGCTTTTGGGAAGATTTGGAAGCCGCATTCCTCGAAAATTTTCAGGGCACTTATGTGCGACCACTAGACGTCGATGACTTGAGCCATGTAATTCAGCAGCCAGAAGAATCGGCCAGGCAATTCTGGACACGGTTCCTAACAAAGAAAAATCAAATCGTCGACTGTCCGGATGCAGAGACCCTAGCAGCCTTCAAGCATAACATCCACGACGAGTGGCTTGCCTGGCACCTTAGACAGGAAAAGCCGAAATCGATGGCAGCCCTCACGACACTCATGACCCGCTTTTGTGCGGGAGAAGACAGCTGGCTGGCTCGCAGTAACAACATATCAAAAAACCATGGTACTTCGGATACCAAGGACGGCAATAGCAGGTCATGTCGCAACAAACATAAGCGCTGCATTAACAGCGATAATACTAAGGATACGACAGTCAATGCCAGATTCAAAGGCTCTAAACCCAGTCAGTGAAAAAAGCCATTTAAAAGAAGCACTCCGGACCCGTCCAGTTTGGACCGCATACTCGATCGCTCGTGTCAAATACACGGTACCCCTGACAAGCCAGCCAACCACACCAACAGGGAATGCTGGGTGTTCAAGCAGGCCGGCAAGTTAATTGCCGAAGATAAAGATAAGGGGTCACACAGTGATGACGAAGAGGAGCCCCGACAGCCGAACACCGGACGACATAAGAGGTTCCCCCCACAAGTGCGGATGGTGAACATGATATACGCAACTCACATCCCCAAGAGGGAGCGGAAGCGTGCGCTCAGGGACGTATATGCGTTGGAGCCAGTCGCCCCAAATTTCAACCCATGGTCCTCCTGCCCGATCACCTTCGATCGCAGGGACCACCCCACTAGTATCCGTCATGGCGGATTCGCTGCACTGGTCTTAGACCCAATCATTGACGGATTTCACCTCACTCGAGTCCTTATGGATGGCGGCAGCAGCCTGAACCTACTTTACCAGGACATAGTGCGCAAAATGGGTATAGACCCCTCAAGGATCAAACCTACAAAAATGACCTTTAAAGGCGTCATTCCAGGTGTAGAGGCCCATTGCACAGGCTCAATTACACTGGAAGTGGTCTTCGGATCCCCGGATAACTTCCGAAGCGAAGAATTAATCTTCGATATAGTCCCGTTCCGCAGTGGCTATCATGCACTGCTCGGGCGAACCGCATTTGCGAGATTCAATGCGGTACCGCATTATGCATACCTCAAGCTCAAGATGCCAGGACCTCGGGGGTCATCACAGTTAATGGAAACACAGAGCGCTCTCTCCGCATGGAGGAGCACACTGCGGCCCTTGCAGCAGAAGCGCAAAGCAGCCTCTCAAGGCAATCCACCAGTTCGGCGTTTCAAGACCCAGACACCTTCAAGCACGCTCGGAGTAATCGGCAACTAGACCGCCTGGCACGATCTGAGCTCGCGTAGCAATGCGGCCCCCACCCAGTCCCAGCCAAACAGCGAAATTCGTGCCACGCGTACATAATTACGCATTAAAAATACCATGGGCACATGTGGGGAGGGGGGCACAACTACGGCACGCCCCAAGACGCGGCTTAAACCGCACTAGGGGCTTCCCGCTTTGTTATTTTTCTCTTTCAGGACTTTAATCTCTGGAAACCCTGTCCGGCAGCATGATTGCCGAACACATGATGCAGCAACCAAGGAGGCAGAAAGCTACGTCACACCACGGAACTCCCAGGTGGATTACGATAACGAGTGAAATATTTGCTTTAATACTATTCCTCAGCTTGCCCTTGGAAGGGACATAGTCCTACTTTTTTCTTATCACACTATCTGTATCATCCTGCTTTAACACACCTTTTTGAATAAACAATGCACAACATTACGACTATTATTGCATTCTTGTTTATATATATGTGTTCATTAATGACGCCTTGCAACCGTACACTTTGGTACGGCCAACACACCAGGGGCTTAAGTACCCCACAATATGGTGTGAGAAGTCCGAACACTTTCACAAGTGCGGCACCCCGAACTTATAGCATTATATGCATCAACTCCGAATCATGTCTTTGGTCAAATGTTGGGTTTTCCCGGCTCCTATGTTTTGGTATCTTACATTCTGCTCTATCGGCTAAGGTAGCGCTAGGAGAACTACTGCGATTGTGCCCCGGTTCTGCTGGGCTAAGCACCTCAGTAGAGAAAGCTAAAACTGACTGTCATGATAAGGCGAGTGACTGGTGGCTATTTGGCGAGGTCTCGAGTCCCTAAAGACTTATGCTGCTTAGAGTGAGGAGTCGGTCCTGTCCGGCTTAAAGGCATGTATCACACCCCGAATTCAGCCTTCCGAATACCAGGGGCTTTGCCGAAATTTAAAATTATAGAATTCTATGGCTAAGTGAGAGTGATAAAGCATTATTAGTCCGGTTACCTTGTTCACTGTGCTGAGCACCTCCCTCGAAGGACCCAACAATGGGAACAAGAGTGCTCATGTTTATCCCGAACACCCCAGCACTCGCGGCATGGTGGCAGAAGCCGAGGACTAGCCATCTCTCAGATTGGATAAACAGCCAAACAGAAGGTAATATTTTAAATTCAAACAAGCGTTGCATAGCGCATATGAAACAAGTTTTCATCATACAGGATCACAAGAGCAAGTTTACTCAAATATTACATCCTTTGAACATTCGTCCGCTACAAGACGGGCACCCTTCAGGACACCCTCATAATAAATTTCGGGGGTGCGATGCTCCTTGCCCTGCGGCGGTCCCTCCTTGATCAGCTTCACGACGTCTAGCTTGGCCCATTGCACCTTCACGCGGGCGAAAGCCCGACGTGCACCTTCGATGCAGATAGACCGCTTAACGTCCTCCAGCCATGGGCAGGCGTCCACAAGCCACCTCACTAGGCCGAAGTAGTTGCTCAGAAGGGCGTCGCCAGGCCACAGCCGGACTATAAAGCCCTTCATGGCCTGTTCGGCCGCTTTGTGTAGCTCGACCAGCTGCTTCAGCTGGTCGCTCATAGGCACCGGGTGTTCGGTCCCAGTATACTGAGACCAGAACAACTTCTCCGTTGAGCTTCCCTCCTCGGCCTGGTAAAACTGTGCGGCATCCGACAAGCTGCAGGGCAAATCTGTGAATGCTCCTAGAGAGCTCCAGATTCGGGTAAGTAACAGGTAATTTACTTTCACATGCTTGCTTTGCATATAGAATGCCTTACCCGCCGCTATTTTCTTCATCACGTCAATCTCCTGGAGGGCCTTTTGGGCTTCGGCCTTGGCACTTTTCGCGCTCTCGAGGGCCGCGGCAAGCTCAGACTCTCGCGTCTTCGAGTCAAGCTCCAACGCCTCGTGCTTCGTCACGAGAGCTTGGAGCTTTTGCTGCACCTCGCCCACCCGAGCCTCTTGCCTTTCCTGCTCGGTGCGCTCCTTGGCCGCTTTATCTTCGGCCTCGGACAGCGCTTGCCTTAAGGTCGCCACTTCGGTCATGGCCCCTGGCAAATTCATGATGTTCCTGTCATTTTGCAATCGCATTCTTTTTATACATATCCATAAACTAGGTATTACTTACCTTTGTTCTCCTCGAGCTGCCTCTTGGCAAGTACGAGCTCGTCCTTGGACACTTCAAGGCCCTGCTTCAGTGCGGCGACCTCCGCAGTCAGTGCGGCAGATGCCAACAGCGAAGCCTGCATATGCATATTGACATACTTATATCAGAATCCTGCGATGTTGTTTGATCCTCTGTTCGGCTTTTCTTTGTGAACACCGAACAGAGCATCAGGGGCTACTGTCTATGCGGTAATATTTTTCCTATATTTTAAACACTTACCTCAAAGCCTGTTAGAAGGCTGGCATAGGCTTCAGTCAATCCGCTCTTGGCGGACTGGACCTTCTGGACCACCGCACTCATAATAGTACGGTGCTCCTCGTCGATGGAAGCGTTGCGAAGCGCTCCCAGCTGATTGTCCGGCGCCTCTGGATGGACAGAGGTCACCGGCACAGGCGTCTCGCACCTCTTGGAAGGAGGCCGCCTGCCCGAGTCCGGAACCACTGGAGGTTCCGGCGCGGTGTTCGGCTGAGGGCGGAACTCGGAGCCTTCACGGGCCTTGTCCCCTCTGCTCCCAGAGTCCGGAAGGTCGCCTTGAGGCGCCCCCGGGATTGTCTCCTCTCGACCTGGTGCCTCTTGAGACAGCACCTCGGCGTCGTCCGCAGGGCAAGTGGAGGTGGCGGTCGGAAGCGGATCGCTATCCATATCCGACGAGCCCAGGGAGCCGTCCGATGATACATCGATACGGGCTCGTGGCGGCCTGCATAATCATATTCGGTGTTAGGGAAAGCAGTGCGACAATGGAATGCTATGAGTTACTCTGGTATCCGAATACTTACGACCTCCCCAGGGGCTTGGCCCTGGGCAATCACTCGTCTTCGCCTTTGACGGCGGCGGTGGAACTGTCCGGAAGGAGAGTCCTTCCCTTCTTGGACCCTTCGGCCCCCCAGTTGGGGCGGCCTTCCTTTTCTTGTCTCCCCCGCCTGGAGGGGGAGCATCTTTTTCTTCCTCCTTGTCTTCGGGGGAGGAGTGTGTCGTAGAGTCATCAGACGGTGAGTCCGATGACGCCTGGCGTCAGGAACTCTTTCGGGTTCCCTTGGCCTTCTTGGTCTTCTCCGGCACCGTATAAGGAGCCGGAGTCAGCATCTTCGCCAGGAGAGCATCTGCTGGGCCTTTGGACTAAGGAGCCGGACAGTCGATCTGTCCGGCCGTCTCCTGCCAGTCCTGTGAAAGGTACGGGAGCTTACATCCCGCATAGAGTCAAACTATGGAAAACAAGTATCCTGTGAGAGGTAAAACAGCTTACCGCGCTGGCTTGGCGCTTCGCGCAGAATCCGCGGTCCTCGGTAGTGGGAGGGGGAACCTCGGCGCTCTTGAATAGCACCTTCCAGGCATCTCTGGTTGTGTCGAAGAGCCTGTTCAGAGTTCGTGCTGGGCCGGGTCGAACTCCCACAAGTTGAAAGCCCGTTGTTGGCATGGGAGGATCCGGCGGATGAGCATGACCTGGACTACGTTGACAAGTTTGAGCTTCTTGTTCACCATGTTTTGAATACATGTTTGGAGTCCGGTCAGCTCTCCCGAACTACCCCAGGACCGGCCCTTCTCTTCCCAGGAGGTGAGCCGCGTGGGGATGCCAGATCGGAACTCGGGGGCCGCTGCCCATTTAGGGTCACGCGGCTCGGTGATGTAGAACCACCCCGATTGCCACCCCTTTATGGTCTCCATGAAGGAGCCCTCGAGCCATGTGACGTTGGGCATCTTGCCCACCATGGCTCCTTCGCACTCCGCCTGGCGGCCGCTCACTACCTTCGGCTTGACATTGAAAGTCTTCAGCCATAAGCCAAAGTGGGGCTTGATGCGGAGGAAGGCCTCGCACACGACGATAAACGCCGAGATGTTGAGGATGAAGTTCGGGGCCAGATCGTGGAAATCCAGGCCGTAGTAGAACATGAGCCCCCGGACGAATGGGTGGAGAGGGAATCCCAGTCCGCGGAGGAAATGGGTAAGGAACACTACCCTCTCATGGGGCCTGGGGGTGGGGATGAGCTGCCCCTCATCTGGGAGCCGGTGCGCGATGTCGTCGGGCGGGTATCTGGCTCTCCTCAGCTTCTTGATGTGTCCCTCCGTGACGGAGGAGACCATCCACCTGCCTCCCGCTCCGGACATGTTGGGAGAAGGTCGAGGTGGGAAATGCGGACTTGGGTGCTGGAGCTCAAGTGTGCGAAAGTGGATGAGCGAAGGAGGAAGAAGGCGTTGATGAAAAGGTGAATCCTTGTCCCTTCATATGGGCGGCCAAAACTATGTGCCCCCACTAGCCTGGTAAAACTCGCTTATCCCCCAAGCCCCGTAATCGATGGCGTGGTTGGGTTACCCACGCCCGTATTGATGAGAATCCCATGATAAGGGGACACGATCTCTGCTTTGACAAGACGTGTCAAAAAATTGCCTCGCGTTATGTGCGGGGCTAGTTAAAGGAAATGGTTCGAATAATCACCGGGCCATGACATAATGTCGTGTTGCCAAGACGTGTCAGCAGATTAGATTTGTGGAAGTATTATTCTCTCTACGGTGGTATGTGGAACTTATTTTGCAGGGTCGGACACTATCCTTGTATTCAAATTCTTCAGTGATGTATTCGGAGGAGGAACCCGCCTTGCAATGCCGAAAACAATACTGCGCGCCGGACTCATCGCCATTGAAAGCCTGGTTCAGGGGCTACTGAGGGAGTCCTGGATTAGGGGGTCTCCGGACAGCCGGACTATATCCTTTGGCCGGACTATTAGACTATGAAGATACAAGATTGAAGACTTCGTTTCATGTCCGGATGGGACTCTACTTGGCGTGGAAGGCAAGCTAGGCAATACGGATATGCATATCTCCTCCTTTGTAACCGACCTTGTGTAACCCTAGCCCTCTTCGGTGTCTATATAAACCAGAGGGTTTTAGTCCGTAGGACAACATACAATCATACCATAGGCTACTTCTAGGGTTTAGCCTCTCTCATCTCGTGGTAGATCTACTCTTGTACTACCCGTATCATCAATATTAATCAAGCAGGACATAGGGTTTTACCTCCATCAAGAGGGCCCGAACCTGGGTAAAACTTCGTGTCCCCTGCCTCCTGTTACCATCCGCCTAGACACACAGTTTAGGACCCCCTACTCGAGATCCGCCGGTTTTGACACCGACAGGCACCATCACAGTTAATGGAAATATTGAGCGTTCTATACGCGCGGAAGAATGTGCGGTGGCCTTAACATTCGAGCACTAGACGGCCTCACCAACCAGAATAAATGATAGGTCGTCAAGACCACGGACACGGTTAGACGAGTCTGGCGCATCACTACGCATGAGATTGGTTTGATGGTTAAACCCTCATCGACGGTACCAGGGGCTTCCCGCGTGTAATCAGGGCTAGTTCGGCTCAACTTGACTTACCTTGATTTTCAATGGTTTATTGATAATAACCAATTTTCTGGCACGGCAACTTTCACCTAAGTTCTTCTTTTTACAGATGACAATCGTGCTATACCCGTCCAGGACACGACACAATGGAGACATAGGCGCAGACGTGCAGCAGGGACCCGCTCAAAGGTTTCTTTTCAGATTAAGACCCTGCGTAAACCTTTTTTACTGTCTCTTGTTGTTTACATCCTCCGGATATTCAATACAACCGAGAAGGATGCTGATGTTATTGGCATGTGGCCACGTCGGGACACTACACGTACCTGGACACTCGGGTTTATTATTAAGGGCATTGTTCAGCCCGGCATATATTATAAAGACCGAATACCTTAGGGAGTGTTTGGCGTCGCGAGTTTGGCCTTATATGCATCAACTCCGAATCATGTCTTTGGTCAAATGTTGGGTTTGCCCGGCTCCCGTGTTTTGCTACCTTAGGTTCCGCTCTAGCGGCTAAGGTGGCACCGGGAGAACTACTGTGATTGTGCCCTGGTTCATCCGGATGAGCACCTCAGTAGAGAAAGCTAAAAACTGACTGTCATGATAAAGCGCAAGACTAGTCAACCACTCGATGACTTAGCGGAATCTTCAGGATTCCTCCGCATTAACGAAGGGCCATTTCCCGGTCATGTACATACGTGCCCCGTATTCGGACGAGCGCGGAAGTACCAGGGGCTATATAGTAGTCCCACCGTCATGATAAAGCAATATAGTCTGATTGTCTCGTTCGCTGCGCTACCACCTCCTTCATGGACCAAGACGCTGGATCAAGTGTGAATACGCGTTTTTTGCGAACACCCCCGCATTATATGTGTAGGGGCTGAAGCCGACGACTGCAATCTTTCAGGTTATATACATATATACATAAACGGCCGCACAGGAGGCATCATAATACTTTCAGGCAAAAGTATAAACACAGCCTTCATAATTCAATAAAATATTGTTTTTACAATAGGAATACATGTCACTAGAACATAATATTCTTTGAGCACTGCACCTCTATCGAACGAGCGCCTTCAAGGACCTCTTCAAAGTAGTGCTTGGCAGCTACTCGGCCCAGGGCCGAACCCTGTGTTGCAATAGTGGTGGCCTCCATCTCTGCCCAGTATGTCTTGACATGGGCAAGTGCCATCCGCGCACCCTCTATGCACGCCGACCTCTTCATAGCGTCGATATGCGGCACAACACTAAGGAATTGTTGCACTAAACTAAAGTAACTATTCGGCCTTGGCTCTTCCGCCCATAGATGATCCACAACAGACATCATGTCAAGTCCGGACAACCTATGGAGCTCCGCCCACTCGGCCATTCGCTCATTCAACAACAGCGGACGTACTGGAGCATGGAACTGTGACCAGAACAGCTTTTCCACTTCACGATGTTTTTAATCCTTGAAGAACTCGGCCGCATCAGCAGCACTTGCTGCCAAATCGATGTATGCGTCTGCAAAACTCCATAGTTGATCAAGAGGAGCATACTTCGGATCTCCGAACTTAGTCCGCAACAAAAAGGGCTTCCCAGCCGCAATATCTGCAGCTTGACGCAGCTCCTCCTTCGTCGCTCTGATTTTGGAGCGGGCTTCCTTGGCTGCTACCATGGACTTCTCCAGGTCCACCGCCTTCGCTCAGCTTTCTTTTTTAAGAAGCTGGTAACGGTCAGCGGCATCTTTGAACTCAATGGCCATCTTGGCTATTGTTTCCTTGCTCTGGCAATGCGCGGCCTGTTCGGCCCTCGGCTCTTCGACCGCCTTTAGAGCGGCCGCATCGCTATTCCTTGCTTGTTCCTTGGCTCGGGCATGTTCCGCCCGAAGGGTCTCCATGATGGTAGCTCCATCTGCACTCACAACATATTAAAGATACTGGCATCATGCTCCTCTTACTATGTGTTTATCACCGGAGAAATCACTTACCCTTTCCCTCGTCAAGCCGCTTGTTGACAATCACGATGTCGACATCTGCTGCATCAAGCTGCCGCTTTAGCTCGGCAAACTCATCAGTCCGGCTAGCCACCAGACCTTCAGCCACCTGAACATAAAGGCGGTCTGGTTATTACCTGGGAATATGATCCTCTGTTTGCCGCTGTTTTCAACGGCAACCAGAATCTCAAGGGCTACTATCTGCATAGGGCACACCTAACATGTGCGGTACTGTCAAAAACATACACTATTTGACGTACCTCAAAGCCTTTCAGTAGACTCATAAAAGCTTCATGCAACCCGCTTTCAGCGGATGAAATCCTTTGAATCACCATACCCATTAGCTTACGATGCGCTTCTGAGATGGCCACTTGCTCCAGAAGATCCTTCAGTGCGTCCGACCGCACACTGTACGGTTTCGGACTCTTTCTGTTGCTCTCCTTAGGAGCCGAATACTGAGGACTTCGGGTGGCCAAAGGATTACCCTCTGGCCTTGGAGGATCAGGAGAAACCGTCCGCGACGACACTTCAGGGTCGCCCGCCTCATGAGGCGGGGTGGCAGGGGGAGGTGTTTCGCTCTCCATCATCTACGGAAGAAGATCCCCTGAAGACAAACTCTATTGAGAAGGGCTACGATCCGAACTGCAAGATATATGCTTCAATTATTATCTTCAGAAGTAATGTAAGATATTTTTTTACTATTAAGTACCTTTTCACTTACAGCTCGGTAGAGGGCTGATCCCCTTGCGGACACTGTGCGGCAAGGATACCCTCCGAGGTAGGACCCTCTGGCGAAGATTTCTTCCCCTGTTTGGAAACCTTTGTTTCCGGGTCTTCAGAGGTGGCCCTCTTCCTTCCTTGGGGAGAGGGGATTTCAGATTCTTCTCCCTGGTTTTCCTCCTTCGCAGAGGCGCTAATTCCCTCGGTTCGGATGAATGATGTGTGAGCCCTGCTTTCAACCTCTTTATTCCCCCTTCATCTTCCCCTAAGGGCGCCTTATAAGGCGCCGGCTCGAGCATTCTGTCTAGTACTGGATTGGCCAAGCCTTCGGGAAGGGGGGCGAACACCTATTCATCTTCGCCTTTGTTATCTAGTCCTGGTCAAAGAGAGACTTTTCATAATGATGTTACGATAAATAGAAAGACAGCGTGTTCGGCCATGGGATTACTTACTTGGGTATCGGGGCGATTACAGCTCAGACCCGCATCCTCGGTGGTGTCCGGACACTCTATTTGGGGTCCGAAGAACAATTTGTACATCTCTTCGAGCGTCATGCCGAGGAAGTGCTGAATGGTTCGCGGTCCTTCCAGGTTGAATTCCCACATACGGAGGGGTCGACGTTTGCAAGGCTGGACTCGATGAACTAGCATGACTTGCATTACCTTAACCAGGCTGACATCTCTCTCAAGGAGATCTTGGATGCGACTCTGCAATATCGACACATCATTTACTGGCCCCCAGTTCAACCCCTTGTTGATCCATGACGTCAGTTGTGGTGGAGGGCCCGAGCGAAAGGCAGGAGCGACTACCCACTTGGCACTTCGGGGAGCTGTGATATAAAAGTGCTCCCGTTGCCATAAACTGGACACCTCTGGGAAGGAGCCCTCTGGCCCCGGAACGTTAGCACTTTTGCTTATTGCGGCACCTCCGCACTCTGCGTGACGCCCCTCGATCATCTTCGGCTTCACATTGAAAGTCTTGAGCCACATGCCGAAGTGTGGGGTAATGCGAAGGAAGGCCTCACACACGACAATGAACGATGAGATGTGAAGGAGGGAATCCGGGGCCAGATCATGGAAATCTAGTCCATAATAGAACATGAGCCCCCTAACGAAGGGATCTAGAGCGAGGCCTATCCCTCGGAGGAAGTGAGAGATGAACACAACACTCTCGTTGGGTTCGGGAGCGGGGATGACCTGCTGATACGTCTCCAACGTATCTATAATTTTTGATTGCTCCATGCTATATTATCTACTATTTTGGACTATATTGGGCTTTACTTTCCACTTTTATATTATTTTTGGGACTAACCTATTAACCGAAGGCCCAGCCCAGAATTGTTGTTTTTTTGCCTATTTCAGTGTTTCGGATAAACGGAATATCAAACTGAGTCCAAACGGAATATAAATCTTCGGGAACATGATTTTCTCACCGAACGTGATCCAGGAGACTTGGACCCTGCTCCAAGGAACAAAAGAGGCGGTCACGAGGGTGGGGGGCACCCCCCCTAGGGTGCGCCCCTTGCCTTGTGGGCCCCTCATTGCTCCTCCGGCGTACTTCTTCCTCCTATATATACACACGTACGCCCAAACAATCAGAACAGGAGCCAAAAACCTAATTCCACCATCGCAACTTTCTGTATCCACGAGATCCCATCTTGGGGCCTATTCCGGAGCTCCGCCGGAAGAGGGCTGTCATCACGGAGGGCTTCTATATCATCATAGCCTCTCCGATGAAGTGTGAGTAGTTTACCTTAGACCTTCGGGTCCATAGTTAGTAGCTAGATGGCTTCTTCTCTCTCTTTGAATCTCAATACAAAGTTCTCCCCCTCTCTTGTGGAGATCTATTCGATGTAATCTTCTTTTTGCGCTGTGTTTGTTGAGATCGATGAATTGTGGGTTTATGATCAAGTCTATCTATGAATAATATTTGAATCTTCTCTGAATTCTTTTATGTATGATTGGTTATCTTTAAAAGTCTCTTCGAATTATCCGTTTGGTTTGGCCAACTAGATTGGTAGTTCTTGACATGGGAGAAGTGCTTAGCTTTGGGTTCGATCTTGCGGTGTCCTTACCCTGTGACAGAAGGGGCAGCAAGGCACGTATTGTATCGTTGCCATCGAGGATAACAAGATGGGGTTTATTTCATATTGCATGAATTTATCTCTCTACATCATGTCATCTTGCTTAAGGTGTTACTCTGTTTTTTAACTTAATACTCTAGATGCATGCTGGATAGCGGTCGATGAGTGGACTAATAGTAGTAGATGCAGAATCGTTTCGATCTACTTGTCACGGACGTGATGCCTATATACATGAACATGCCTAGATAATGTCATAACTATGCTCAATTCTATCAATTGCTCAATAGTAATTTGTTCACCCACCGTAGAATACTTATGCTCTTGAGAGAAGCCACTAGTGAAACCTATGGCCCCCGGGTCTATTCTCATCATATCAATCTCCATTACTTTAATCTTTCTTTGCTTTTTACTTTGCCTTTACTTTTTACTTTGCATCTTTATACCAAAAATACCAAAAATATTATATCTATCACATCTCACTCTCGTAAGTGACCGTGAAGGGCTTGACCACCCCTAATCGCGTTGGTTGCGAGTCGCTATTGCTTTGTGCAGGTACGAGGGAATTGAGCGTGGGCTCCTACTATATTGATACCTTGGTTCTCAAAAACTGAGGGAAATACTTACGCTACTCTGCTGCCTCATCCCTTCCTCTTCGGGGAAAACCAACGCAAGCTCAAGACGTAGCACCTGCCCTCGGGTAGGCAGCCTGTGCGAGATTTTGGCGGTCAGATACCTGGCCTCTCTCAGCTTCTTGATGTCTTCCTCTATGACAGAGGAGGGCATCCACCGACCTTGGAGGTTGGATCCTGACATGGTTGAAGGTCCGAAGCGCCTGACCTGAGCCTTGGGTGTTGGAACTCAAGGCGGGGGAAGGATTCAATTGAGCATGAGGAAAAAAGGACATGCCTCGGCCTCTTTATAAAGAGGATGAATATCAAGCGTCCTCCTCGTGGCCGTTTGGGACTTGCCTAAAATCGAGGAGTCATACTAACAGGCACGATTGGGTTACCCACGTTTGTATTGATGAGAATCCCGTAATAAGGGGGACAAGATCTCTGCTTTGACAAGACGTGTCAAGAAAACCGCCTCGCAATATGTGCAGCGCTGGTTGAGAAAAACGGTTCGAATAAAGACCGGGCCATGGCATGATGTCATGCTGTCAAAACGTGTCAGCAGATTAGATTTGTGGAAATATTATTCTCTCTACGGCGGTATGTGGAACTTGTTTTGCAGAGCTGGACACTATCCTTGTGTTCAAAATCTTCCATGGAGTATTCGGAGGAGGAACTCGCCTTGCCATGCCGAAGACGAAACTGCGTGTCAGACTCATCGTCATTGAAGCCTGGTTCAGGGGCTACTGAGGGAGTCCTGGATTAGAGGGTCTCCGGACAGCCGGACTATATCCTTTGGCCGGACTGTTGGACTATGAAGATACAAGATTGAAGACTTCGTCCCGTGTCCGGATAGGACTTTCCTTAGCGTGGAAGGCAAGCTTGGCAATACGGATATGTAGATCTCCTCCCTTGTAACCAACTCTGTGTAACCCTATCCCCCTCTAGTGTCTATATAAACCGGAGGGTTTAGTCCGTAGGACAACATACAATCATACCATAGGCTAGCTTCTAGGGTTTAGCCTCTACAATCTCGTGGTAGGTCAACTCTTGTAATACTCATATCATCAATATCAACCAAGCAGGACGTAGGGTATTACCTCCATCAAGAGGGCCCGAACCTGGGTAAACATCGTGTCCCCTGCCTCCTATTACCGTCCGCCTTAGACGCACAGTTCGGGACCCCCTACCCGAGACCTGCCGGTTTTGACACCAACAGTGATCATGACGGTGCTTCGGAGATGGAGATCACAAGCACAAGATGATGATGGTCATATCATATCACTTATATTGATTGCATGTGATGTTTATCTTTTATGCATCTTATTTTGCTTAGATCGACGGTAGTATTATAAGACGATCTCTCACTAAATTTCAAGGTACAAGTGTTCTCCCTGAGTATGCACCGTTGCGAAAGTTCGTCGTGCCGAGACACCACGTGATGATCGGGTGTGATAAGCTCTACTTTCACATACAACGGGTGCAAGCCAGTTTTGCACATGCTGAATACTCGGGTTAAACTTGACGAGCCTAGCATATGCAAATATGGCCTCGAAACACTAGAGACCGAACGGTCGAGCGTGAATCATATAGAAGATATGATCAACATAGTGATGTTCACCATTGAAAACTACTCCATCTCACGTGATGATCGGACATGGTTTAGTTGATATGGATCACGTGATCACTTAGATGATTAGAGGGATGTCTATATAAGTGGGAGTTCTTTAACAATTTGATTAACTGAACTTTAATTTATCATGAACTTAGTACCTGATAGTATTTTGCATGTCTATATTGTTGTAGATAGATGGCCCGTGCTGTTGTTCCATTGAATTTTAATGCGTTCCTTGAGAAAGCAAAGTTGAAAGATGATGGTAGCAAGTACACGGACTTGGTCCGTAACTTGAGGATTATCCTCATTGCTGCACAGAAGACTTACATCCTGGAAGCACCGCTAGGTGCCAAACCTGCTGCAGGAGCAACACCAGATGCTATGAACGTCTGGCAGAGCAAAGCTGATGACTACTTGATAGTTCAGTGTGCCATGCTTTACGGCTTAGAACCAGGACTTCAACGACGTTTTGAACGTCATGGAGCATATGAGATGTTCCAGGAGTTGAAGTTAATATTTCAAGAAAATGCCCAGATTGAGAGATATGAAGTCTCCAATAAGTTCTACAGCTGCAAGATGGAGGAGAATAGTTCTATCGGTGAACATATACTCAAAATGTCTAGGTACCATAACCACTTGACTCAACTGGGAGTTAATCTTCCTATTGATAGTGTCATTGACAGAGTTCTTCAATCACTACCTCCAAGCTACAAAAGCTTCGTGATGAACTATAACATGCAAGGGATGTATAAGACAATTCCCGAGCTCTTCACAATGCTAAAGGCTGCGGAGGTGGAAATCAAAAAGGAGCATCAAGTGTTGATGGTTAACAAGACCACCAGTTTCAAGAAAAAGGGTAAAGGGAAGAAGAAAGGGAACTTCAAGAAGAACGAAAAACAAGTTGCTGCTCAAGAGAAGAAACCCAAGTCTGGACCTAAGCCTGAGACTGAGTGCTTCTACTGCAAACACACTGGTCACTGGAAGCGGAACTGCCCCAAGTATTTGGCGGATAAGAAGGATGGCAAGGTGAACAAAGGAATATGTGATATACATGTTATTGATGTGTACCTTACTAATTCTCGCAGTAATGCCTGGGTATTTGATACTGGTTTTGTTGCTAATATTGGCAACTCGAAACAGGGACTATGGATTAAGCGAAGATTGGCAAAGGACGAGGTGATGATGCGCGTGGGAAATGGTTCCAAAGTCGATGTGATCGCGGTCGGCACGCTACCTCTACATCTACCTTCGGGATTTGTATTAGACCTGAATAATTGTTATTTGGTGCCAGCGTTGAGCATGAACATTATATCTGGATCTTGTTTGATGCGAGACGTTTATTCATTTAAATCAGAGAATAATGGTTGTTCTATTTATACGAGTAATATCTTTTATGGTCATGTACCCTTAAAGAGTGGTCTATTCTTTTTGAATCTAGATAGTGGAGATACACATATTCATAGTATTGAAGCTAAAAGATGCAGAGTTGATAATGATAGTGCAACTTATTTGTGGCACTGCCGTTTAGGTCATATTAGTATAAAGCGCATGAAGAAACTCCATTCTGATGGAATTTTGGAATCACTTGATTATGAATCACTTGGTACATGCGAACCGTGCCTCATGGGCAAGATGACTAAAATGCCATTCTCCGGAACTATGGAGCGAGCAACAGAATTGTTGGAAAATCATACATACTGATGTATGTGGCTCGATGAATATTGAGGCTTGCGGCGGATATCGTCATTTTCTCACCTTCACAAATGATTTGAGCAGATATGGATATATCTACTTGATGAACATAAGTCTGAAACATTTGCAAAGTTCAAGGAATTTCAGAGTGAAGTGGAAAATCATCGTAACAAGAAAATAAAGTTTCTATGATCTGATCGTGGAGGAGAATATTTGAGTTACGAGTTTAGTCTTCATTTGAAACAATGCGGAATAGTTTCGCAACTCACGCCACCTGGAACACCACAGCGTAATGGTGTGTCTGAACGTCGTAATCGTACTTTGCTAGATATGATGCGATCTATGATGTCTCTTACTGATTTGCCGCTATCATTTTGGGGTTATGCTTTAGAGACGGCTACATTCACGTTAAATAGGGCACCATCAAAATCCGTTGAGACGACTCCTTATGAACTGTGGTTTGGCAAGAAGCCAAAGTTGTCATTTCTTAAAGTTTTGGGCTGCAACGCTTATGTGAAAAAGCTTCAACCCGATAAGCTCGAACCCAAACCGGAGAAATGTGTCTTCATAGGGTACCCAAAAGAAACAGTTGGGTACAACTTCTATCACAGATCCGAAGGCAAGACCTTTGTTCCTAAAAATGGATCCTTTCTAGAGAAGGAGTTTCTCTCGAAAGAAGTGAGTGGGAGGAAAGTAGAACTTGATGAGGTAACTATACCTGCTCCCTTATTGGAAAGTAGTTCATTACAGAAACCGGTTCCTGTAAAACCTACACCAATTAGTGAGGAAGCTAATGATGATGATCATGAAACTTCAGATCAAATTACTACCGAACCTCGTAGGTCAATCAGAGTAAGATCCACACCAGAGTGGTACGGTAATCCTATTCTGGAGGTCATGTTACTAGACCATGACGAACCTACGAACTATGAGGAAGCGATGATGAGCCATATTCCGCAAAATGGTCAGAGGCCATGAAATCTGAGATGGGATCCATGTATGAGAACAAAGTGTGGACTTTGGTTGACTTGCCCGATGATCGGCAAGCCATCGAGAATAAATGGATCTTCAAGTAGAAGACAGACGCTGATGGTAATGTTACTGTCTACAAAGCTCGACTTGTTGCGAAAGGTTTTCGACAAGTTCAAGGAGTTGACTATGATGAGACCTTCTCACCCGTAGCGATGCTTAAGTCCGTCCGAATCATGTTAGCTATTGTCGCATTTTATGATTATGAAATTTGGCAAATGGATGTAAAGATTGCATTCCTGAATGGATTTCTGGAAGAAGAGTTGTATATGATGCAACCTGAAGGTTTTATTGATCCAAAGGGTGCTAACAAAGTGTGCAAGCTCCAGCGATCCATTTATGGACTGGTGCAAGCCTCTCGGAGTTGGAATAAACGTTTTGATAGTGTGATCAAAGCATATGGTTTTATACAGACTTTTGGAGAAGACTGTATTTACAAGAAAGTGAGTGGGAGCTCTGTAGCATTTCTAATATTACATGTGGATGACATATTGTTGATTGGAAATGATATAGAATTTCTGGATAGCATAAAAGGATATTTGAATAAGAGTTTTTCATTGAAAGACCTTGGTGAAGCTGCTTACATATTGGGCATCAAGATCTATAGAGATAGATCAAGACGCTTAATTGGACTTTCACAAAGCACATACCTTGACAAAGTTTTGAAGAAGTTCAAAATGGATCAGGCAAAGAAAGGGTTCTTACCTGTATTACAAGGTGTGAAGTTGAGTAAGACTCAATGCCCGACCACTGTAGAAGATAGAGAGAAAATGAAAGATGTTCCCTATGCTTCAGCCATAGGCTCTATCATGTATGCAATGTTGTGCACTAGACCTGAAGTGTGCCTAGCTATTAGTTTAGCAGGGAGGTACCAAAGTGATCAAGGAGTGGATCACTAGACAGTGGTCAAGAACATCCTGAAATACTTGAAAAGGATGAAGGATATGTTTCTCGTTTATGGAGGTGATAGAGAGCTTATCGTAAATGGTTACGTTGATGCAAGCTTTGACACTCATCCGGACGATTCCAAATCGCAAACCGGATACGTGTTTATATTGAACGGTGGAGCTGTCAGTTGGAGCAGTTCTAAACAAAGCATCATGGAAGGATCTACGTGTGAAACGGAGTACATTACTGCTTCGGAAGCAGTGAATGAAGGAGTCTGGATGAAGGAGTTCATATCCGATCTAGGTGTCATACCTAGTGCATCGGGTCCAATGAAAATCTTTTGTGACAATACTGGTGCAATTGCCTTGGCAAATTAATCTAGATTTCACAAGAGAACCAAGCACATCAAGAGATGCTTCAATTCCATCCGCGATCAAGTCCAGGTGGGAGACATAGAGATTTGCAAGATACATACAGATCTGAATGTTGCAGACCCGTTGACTAAGCCTCTCTCACGAGAAAAACATGATCAGCACCAAGGCTCCATTGGGTGTTAGAATCATTACTGTCTAATCTAGATTATTGACTCTAGTGCAAGTGGGATACTGAAGGAAATATGCCCTAGAGGAAATAATAAAATTATTATTTATTTCCTCATATCATGATAAATGTTTATTATTCATGCTAGAATTGTATTAACCGGAAACTTAGTACATGTGTGAATACATAGACAAACAGAGTGTCACTAGTATGCCTCTACTTGACTAGCTCATTAATCAAAGATGGTCAAGTTTCCTAACCATAGACATGAGTTGTCATTTGATTAATGGGATCACATCATTAGGAGAATGATGTGATTGACTTGACCCATTCCGTTAGCTTAGCACTTGATCGTTTAGTTTTTCTGCTATTGCTTTCTTCATGACTTATACATGTTCCTATGACTATGAGATTATGCAACTCCCGATTACCAGAGGAACACTTTGTGTGCTACCAAACGTCACAACGTAGTTGGGTGATTATAAAGGTGCTCTATAGGTGTCTTCGATGGTACTTGTTGAGTTGGCATAAATCAAGATTAGGATTTGTCACTCCGATTGTCGAAGAGGTATCTCTGGGCCCACTCGGTAATGCACATCACCATAAGCCTTGCAAGCATTGTAACTAATGAGTTAGTTGTGGGATGATGTATTATGGAACGAGTAAAGAGACTTACCGATAATGAGATTGAACTAGGTATGAGATACCGACGGTCGAATCTCGGGTAAGTAACATACCGATGACAAAAGGAACAACATATGTTGTTATGCGGTTTGACCGATAAAGATCTTCGTAGAATATGTGGGAGCCAACATGAACATCCAGGTTCCGCTATTGGTTATTGACCAGAAATGTGTCTCGGTCATGTGTACATAGTTCTCAAACCCGTAGGGTCTGCACGCTTAAAGTTTGGTGACGATCGGTATTATGAGTTTTTGTGTTTTGATGTACCTAAGGTAGTTCGGAGTCCCGGATTTTATCATGGACATAACGAGGAGTCTCGAAATGGTCAAGACATAAAGATCGATATATTGGACGACTATATTCGGACACCAGAAGAGTTCCGCATGGTTTCAGAGAAAACCGGAGTGCCGGAGGGTTACCGGAACCTCCCCGGGAGAAATAGTAGGCCTTATGGGCCTTAGTGAAGAGAGAGAGGGCTGGCCTAGGGCAGTCCGCGCCCCCTTCCCCTCTGGTCCGAATTGGACTAGGAGAGGGGGGGCGGCACCCCCCTTTCCTTCTCCCTCTCCCCCTTCCTTTCCCCCTCCTAGTAGGAGTAGGAAAGAGGGGAATCCTACTCCTACTAGGAGGAGGATTCCTCCTCCTGGCGCGCCTACAGGGGCCGGCCGGCCTCCCCCTTGCTCCTTTATATACAGGGGCTGGAGGCACCTCTAGACACACAAGTTGATCTATTGATCTATTTCATTCGTGTGCGGTGCTCCCCTCCCCCATAATCCACCTCGATTATATCGTAGTGGTGCTTAGGCGAAGCCCTGCGTCGGTAGCATCACCATCACCATCATCACTCCGTCGTGCTGACGAAACTCTCCCGTGAAGCTCTGCTAGATCGGAGTTCATGGGACGTCATCGAGATGAACGTGTGCTGAACTCGGAGGTGCCGTGCGTTCGGTACTTGGATCGGCCGGATCGTGAAGACGTACGACTACATCAACCGCGTTGTGCTAACGCTTTTGCTTTCGGTTTACGAGGGTACGTAGACACACTCTCCCCTCTCGTTGCTATGCATCACCATGATCATGTGTGTGTGCGTAGGAATTTTTTGAAATTACTACGTTCCCAACACAATGTCACATAACACAATGGAAACTCTTAGATAATCAAGATAACCTCTCGGTAATCAAGCATTGCTAATCCAATAGGAACGAAGGCTGATATATACTATGTCCATTTTGTTAGAAAACCTACTGTACTACCAGTGGATAAATTGTTGTCACATTGTTGTTCTTGGTATTTTTAGCCAGTTCATTATTATATTCTATTTTCACAACACAACCCATAATATTAACTAAGAGTTCCGCGGCACTGCGCGGGGTATCATCTAGTGTATTATAGTTTCTGATCAGTACAATTCTAGCATGAATAATAAATCTTTATCATGAATAAGGAAATATAAAATAACAACTTTATTATTGCCTCTATTGCATATTTCCTTCAGTCTCCCACTTGCACTAGAGTCAATAATCTAGTTCACATTGCCATGTGATTAACACCCATAGTTCATATCGCCATGTGACCAACACCCAAAGAGTTTACTAGAGTCAATAATCTAGTTCACATTGCCATGTTATTAACACCCAAAGAGTACTAAGGTGTGATCATGTTTTGCCTGTGAGAGAAGTTTAGTCAATGGGTCTGTCACATTCAGATCGTATGTATTTTGCAAATTTCTATCTCTACAATGCTTCACATGGAGCTACTCTTAGCTAATTGCTCCCACTTTCAATATGTATCCAGATTGATACTCATGGTCATCCAAATTGGTGTCAAAGCTTGCATCGACGTAACTCTTTATGACGAACTCTTTATCACCTCCATAACCGAGAAAATGTTTCCTTAGTTCTCTAAGGATAATTTTGACCGTTGTCCAGTGATATACTCCTGGATCACTATTGTACCCCTTGTCAAACTCATGGCAAGGTACACAATATGTCTGGTACACAGCATGGCATACATTATAGAACCTATGGCTGAGGCATAGGGAATGACTTTCATTCTCTCTCTATCTTCTGCCATGATCAGTCTTTGAGTCTTATGAAACTTCACACCTTGTAAAACATGCAAGAACCCTTTCTTTGACTGATCCATTTTGAACTTCTTCAAAACTTTATCAAGGTATGTGCTTTGTGAAAGTCCTATGAAGCATCTCAATTTATCTCTATAGATCTTGATTCCCAATATATAAGCAGCTTCACCGAGGTCTTTCATTGAAAAATTATTATTCAAGTATCCGTTTATGCTATCCAAAAATTATATATCATTTCCAATCAACAGATGTCATCCACGTATAATATCAGAAATGCTACAAAGCTCCCACTCACTTTCTTTAAATACACACTTTCACCCTAAGTCTATATAAAACCATATGCTTTGATCACCTCATCAAAGCATATATTCCAACTCCGAGATGCTTGCAACAGTCCATAGATGGATCGATGGAGCTTGCACACTTTGTTAGCACCTTTAGGATTGAAAAAACCTTCTGGTTGCATCATATACAACTCTTCTTTAAGAAATCCTATTAAGGAATGTAGTTTCGACATCCATTTGCTAGATTATAAAATGCGACAATTGCTAACATGATTTAGACTGACTTAAGCATCACTTCGGGTGAGAAGGTCTCATCGTAGTCAACCCCTTGAACTTGTTGAAAACCTTTCGCGAAAAGTCTAGCTTTGTAGATGGTGACATTACCATCCATTTTGTAACGCCCGGGTAATTAAGCTACAGTAATCCCCACTAATGATGCCACGTCACCTCTGTCATTGTAGTTAATCTCGGGTTAAATCAAAACGGTTTCAAAATTCAATTCAAAATTATGATGGCAATAAAAGTTTTTCAAAAAAATCAAACTAAAATGTTCGGGGGTTGTCAAAAATTACAAGGTTAATTATGGTGGGGTGCACACATTTTTATAAAGTGCCTGAATATTTTAAAATGAAATAAAACAGAAGAGAAAATAAATTAAGAAAAGAAAAATAAAACAAAGGAG
>NC_057809.1:211233636-211241030 GCF_018294505.1 Triticum aestivum
TCGTCGGCGCCACTCCGGTGACCAAATGGTCACGGGGCCGAGCTCCTTGTGCTCAGCGCGTCGTGCAGCCCCCCTGGCCTTCCCGTTAGCCCCGTAGCGCGATCCCGACGCGGTCCCGAATCCCACCGCCGCCTCCGCCGCTCGCCGGCGTCGTTTCCGGCCAAGTCCGGCCGTGCCTCTGCCACCGTTGGACGCGGCATCCTCTCCACGTTCGAACGCACCCACCCGCGGCCATTTTGGCCGCCGGACGGCGAATCCCGGCGAGGTCCGGCGCCCTTCCGCCGCGGGAACGCTCCCCGGAGCTCCCCAACGCCGGCCGCCGACGTGGCCGACCTGGGGCCACCCCTGGGTCACTGACCCGTGGGCCCTAGGAGCCCGGCCGGCCTGTTGACCCGGTCAGCCTTGCTGACTGGACCGGCCATGCCACTGACCGCAGCCCCCCCCCAGAACGTTAAAAATAAAAATAAATGATAATTAAAATATTAATTAATTAATTAAGTAAATACTTAATTTAATTAATCCTGATTAATTAACCTAATGGCTAATTAACCTAATTAACTATTGTTAATTAACTAACAGAGTATGACGAACGGGACCCACCTGTCAGGCTGACCAAGTCCACCCTGTTGACTGCTGACGTCAGCATGACATCATGCTGACATCATAAATTCATTTTTCGAATTAAATAAATAATTAATTAAATTCCAGAAATTAATAAAATCTTTAGAGATTCATATCTTTTAATCCGTAACTCGGATTAAAATATTTTCAACATGAAAGTTGCTCACAACGACGAGACGATTCCGGATACGCAGCCCGTTCGTCCGTCACGCGTCCCTAACATTTCACCTCCGGTCCATCTGTCCGAAAATGTGAAACACCGGGGATACTTTCCCGAATGTTTCCCCCTTTCGCCGGTATCACCGACTACCACGTTAGGGCACACCTAACACCGCTCGTTGTCATGTCTTGCTTTGTCATGCTGATGTTTGCATTATATTTATTGTTTCTTCCCCCTTTTCTCTCCGGTAGACTACGAGACCGACGCTGCTGCTGCCCCGTTCGACTATGGTGTTGACGACCCCTCCTTCTTGCCAGAGCAACCAGGCAAGCCCCCCCCCCCTTGATCACCAGACATCGCCTATTCTATTCTATACTGCTTGCATTAGAGTAGTGTAGCATGTTACTGCTTTCAGTTAATCCTATACTGCTGCATAGTCTGTCCTTGCTACTACTGTTGTTACCTTTACCTGCTATCCTACTGCTTAGTATAGGATGCTAGTGTTTCATTAGTGGCCCTACATTCTTGTCCGTCTGCCATGCTATACTACTGGGCCTTGATCACTTCGGGAGGTGATCACGGGCATATACGATATACTTTACACAGTTACATTACCTGTGATACTGTTCGGAGATGGGGGATGAAGGGGCAGGTGGCTCCATCCCGGTAGAGGTGGGCCTGGGTTCCCGACGGCCCCCGACTGTTACTTTGTGGCGGAGCGGCAGGGCAGGTTGAGACCACCTAGGAGACAGGTGGGCCTGGCCCTGTTCGGCGTTCGCGGATACTTAACACGCTTAACGAGATCTTGGTATTTGATCTGAGTTGGCTACGAGCTTATATGCAGTAACCATCTACGTGGGAGTAGTTATGGGTATCCCGGCGTCGTGGTATCAGCCGAAGCACTTCGTGACGTCAGCGACTGAGCGGCGCGCGCCGGGTTGGACTGCGTTAACGCAACTTCCTTTGTAATGGAGGTTGCTAGGTCTGCTCACCGGCCGCGTACGCAACGTGCAGGTGTGCTCAGGGCGATGGGCCCAGACCCCTATGCGCTTAGGTTTAGACCGGCGTGCTAGCCTCTCCGTTGAGTCTAGGTGGGGCTGCGACGTGTTGATCTTCCACGGCCGGGCATGACCAAGGAAAGTGTGTCCGCCCAAATGGGATCAAGCGTGCTGGGTAAGTTGGTGCACCCCTGCAGGGAAGTTAATCTATTCGAATAGCCGTGATCTTCGGTAACAGGACGACTTGGAGTTGTACCTTGACCTTATGACAACTAGAACCGGATGCTTAATAAAACACACCCTTCCAAGTGCCAGATACAACCGGTGGTCGCTCTCTCTCAGGGTTACGGGGAGGGGATCGCCGGGTAGGATTATACTATGTGATGCTACTGGAGATGCTACTTGGAGATGCTACTTGGAGATGCTACTTGGAGGACTTCAATCTACTCTCTTCTACATGCTGCGAGACGGAGGCTGCCAGAAGCGTAGTCTTCGATAGGACTAGCTATCCCCCTCTTATTCTGGCATTCTGCAGTTCAATCCACCGATATGGCCTCCTTACACATATACCCATGCATATGTAGTGTAGTTCCTTGCTTGCGAGTACTTTGGATGAGTACTCACGGTTGCTTTTCTCCCTCTTTTCCCCTTTCCCTTCTACTTGGTTGTCGCAACCAGATGCTGGAGCCCTGGAGCCAGACGCCACCGTCGACGACGACCCCTACTACACCGAAGGTGCCTACTTCTACGTGCAGCCCGCTGACCACGACCAGGGGTAGTTAGGAGGATCCCAGGCAGGAGGCCTGCGCCTCTTTCGATCTGTATCCCAGTTTGTGCTAGCCTTCTTAAGGCAACTTGTTTAACTTATGTCTGTACTCAGATATTGTTGCTTCCGCTGACTCGTCTATGATCGAGCACTTGTATTCGAGCCCTCGAGGCCCCTGGCTTGTATTATGATGCTTGTATGACTTATTTATGTTTTAGAGTTGTGTTGTGATATCTTCCCGTGAGTTCTTGATCTTGATCGTACACATTGTGTGCATGATTAGTGTACGATTGAATCGAGGGCGTCACAAGTTGGTATCAGAGCCAACTGCCTGTAGGAATCCCCCTTCCAACTCCTTGGCCGAAGTCGGGTCTAGACTTTACAAAACTTTTACTAACATGGCTGTGCGGCCCGTGGGCCCACGTCGCCATTGGGTGGTATTAGGATCTTTTACTCCTCGATCTTTACTCTGGGATTCTGAACTCTCTTGTATTCGGGTTAAACGATTTTGCTAAAAACAAAACTAACTTTAGGTTCTCGCAAGTACTTTCTCCCGGAGAGCCCCTCACTTCAGATGACCGTCTACTAACCAGAAGATTCCGAAGATACTCTACGATGTGCTCTCGAGACTATGTGCCATCGCTTTTGCAATTCACTTCCATCGATAAATCCCTCTGGATAACTACTTACACCTATCGTTCATATTGTCATCCCCAGTTGCTCTTGTTATTACAAGATGTCCTGAAATACTCTTCGTTATTCCGAGAATTATTTACGCTTACTGCCCTGCAGTTCCTTGCTGCATGAATACCCCTACGGATAATTACTCGCGCTTGCCGAGTATCCGCTCATCCCCAGTTGTTCATGTGTTTCACAAAAGTCTTCAAAATAATATTCGATCTTCCTAAAATCCTCTGGAGCCTTTGGCTCTTGAAATTCTTGCTTGCTTGCATTATGGTTAATCCCATAAGTCTCGTAGTCTTAATGACATTCCTTGTCATTATCATTTTGAGTCTGTTGACTCAATATGTTTGCGAATACACGCAATCATCATTGATCCTTATAAATTACTTTTCCGGCTAACCTGCCATTCTTTTAACTGGAATTGGTTCTCGACCAATCCAATTGTCTTTGATTGTAACCTAAGGCTATTCAACTTGTCCACCCCTAATCAGAGCATTGCTTCTGATCCCTTGATTTGGAAATCATAATTCCTTTGCATTTGACAATTGAGTTAGTCAGTTGTTTCTATATCTGCTTCCTCTAGTTGAGTACCGATGCTCACACTAGATCCCTTATGGACCACCAGATCCTTTGTTGGATGTATCTGACAACGCCCTTCATAATCAATAACCTTGTGAGCCTTTCCTCGGATACATAATGCCTTTGGTAAATTGTATCCTCTGCTTTTCTCAACCATGCTCTGCCATCGAGTTTGAGTTAATTACTCCTAAAGATTGTGGTATATGTTTCTAAGAAGCCCCTGTGGGATGAACATATGCCTTCTCTAAACCGTGTGAACCCGAAGGTTTTCACGATTCATACTCTTCTGGTGCTTCGCCAGATAAAATTTCAGCACTGCAACTTCATCGAGCGCGAGAGGTGAATGAAAGGTTATGCATTGAGGAAGTGGGAGTCGACCTTGAACTTTGTGTTCATGCCCATGGACGCGATGTATATCCTATCATGAAAGCTTCTTGTAACAATAACTATTTCCTTGATAACTAACCTATGGTATCTGTGAATTGATCCCTTGCAACCGTGGTTCCGACCATGATTGTTCTTCTTTGATCTCATTTCTCGGACAAGTTAAAACAATTGTCTTCTATGGATCAATACACCAGTCCAACCTTTACTTTGATCTTGTGTCGAGTATTACCCCCCTGGTATCCCGAGATTATCGTGGAACTGCATAACTTTTTATGAGTTCTTCATCAAGTGCTACCTTCCCACTGATTCCAATTTTTCGCGGGCTCTGAGTTATTGAACACTCAAAGACACCGATAACTGAACCGAGTCTGCTCTTCGGTTCAACAACTCTTCAGTAAGCTTCTATAAGTACGAGTTTGTACCCGATCACGCCATTCCTAGCCTGTTTGACTATATCATTGTCGTGCCGATTCTAACTGTGCTACCTGGTCCTTATTCTCGGAGCACCAAATTTCGACAATGAACTAACCTTACGTCGATCCTCATCGTCATATCATTTCGCCTTGAACAACAAGCTTGGTTTCGAGTTTGTGTCGTACCCTTGGTTCCAATAACCTTTCACTTCATCATCACTTTGACTTGATGTCGTCGCCGATCGATTACATCTTCATGAACTCTCGCGACAAAGTTGTCGTGATCATCAACATTCTGAGCTCATCTAGGATATCAATTGAATTCATGATGAGAAATACCATCCTTGCCCTTGATGAATTGTATTATCGTCGACCACTTTATTACCCTCCCACCAACACAAGCTTGGTCATGTTTGGTGTTATACCTTGAGTTCCTTGCTATCCAGCAATTGTTCTTCTTTACCTTGGAGTATTACCATCCTTTATGTCAAGAATGTTCTGAGATTTGTTCCACCTCTTGAGAATTCTTGACATAGAAATACTTCTCACCATCACCATTCTTTCTTGGTCCCCGTGTTAATTCCAACAAGTGAACGGTGTTGTTTGGATTCTTTCCTTCTAGCAACCCTATTTTTTTAGTTAATGGTCGAAAGTTCATTCTTAGGCTATTGACTATTGAATCACCATTCTGACATTGGTCGTGCAACCCAACCCATATTTCGGGTGCACCTTTCAACCAATGTTTAATTGTGTATGTTTTCCTCGAGCATACATCATTATACCATTTGATCTAACAAATGTCATCTTCTTGTTCACATTATTGTGGAAATCCATCTTTTGAAAATCTCAATGAATTGTCGCTGAGTCAATCAGCCACCTCCTCACCTCTCCTTGGTTTAATGATGAACTATTGTTTCAGGAACCCGCTCCCATAGTTCATTTCCCGAGAATCTTGCAATGCCATTTCAATGATTTGTGTTGCGCCTTTTCTTCTCGGACATCCTGAGTCTGAGGCATCATGACACAAATTGGATCTGAATCTCGGTCAGATATGATGGTTGGGACAACTTTCCAAGAGTCATGATGTTGATCCTTTGATGACCCGGTAACATGATGTCATGCCTAGCACCCCCCCCCCCCCGGCTGGAGGACCTATCATTATAGATTCCTTTTCAGCAAGGTTATCCATTCATCCATGAGGAAATTGTAAGACTTATTCTACAAGTCATTCCTGATGGATCCTTCGTGTTTCCAAAGTCTGATCTTCACCTGATGACCATGTCAATGCTATCTCGAAGCATGTCTATGGTACTCCGAGTTTCAACAAGACCATTTGAAGCCCAATGCTAAATGTTTCTTGCTCAATTACCCAAACACCGTTGTATGGGTAATGTCATGAACTTCCTCTCTCCTAACCTAAATGGTTTTCTACGTTATATCCTGTCATGGATATCATGCTCTGTGTGTCCTTGGGAAGGAAATACTCCTAAAATATGTGTTTTAACACATTTTCCTTTCCATTGTTCTGTCTAATCTGATGATCATATTTTCCTTCCATTGGTTTGTTTAAACCTTTTCTATGATCTATATGATATAAGCAGTAATAATCCACTGCTTGGGCAAACACCTCGATGTACAACTCTGTCGGTAAGACCTTGTTACTATTGTTGATGACATTCCGGTAACCACCGATGGACGGGAACTTTGCCAATTGTTTCGCCTCGTTCAACAAGTAGAATAATGACTCTCTTCGTTCCCCGTCCTTGGTACCGACATTGTTGCCGGCATAGCTGACAAGCTATTCACTAACATGCCTCCCTGTCGCGGCTGTGTAAGATGTCACCACCCTTCCTACTTTCAACCCATATGGTGGGCCCATAACCCACAGGTTCCTGGATCGAAACCTAACTCTTCTTTACAACCCGGTTTCAAATGTATCCTTTGCATCTGGCTTCGTATGTGATTGACGAGCTAAATTCTATACCATTATCCTTCCTGGAATCAAACACCATGTTATTCTCGTTGTTCAAGCCCCCATTCCAGCTTCTGTCTAGGCATCGAATGATTGCCTACCCATTTGAAACTTTGGTACCATCATATATTGCACTCAACGGATTCACTGAAATACAACTCGTGGGGTACCTCGTGTTTTTCCCATTGAGTTCACCGTCTGATACCCAGCTTTGTGGAGGTGCGTTCTTCCTGAGTAATTCCCCCTGGCCGCGTTCGTAGGACGCTGGAGATCCTGAAGAAAGGATGACGACTTGATCATGGTGACTGGAAGCAGAGAAATGAAGGCAACAACGAAAGGGATCAACCTCTTCGAAAGGGCAGCCAAGACCGAGAAGACTCGTTAGGTTTTTCGCTACCAACACCTTCCCCCCCCTTACTCCACCGCTTAAATCTCGGGACGAGATTTCTTGTAGTGGAGGAGAATTGTAACGCCCGGGTAATTAAGCTACAGTAATCCCCACTAATGATGCCACATCACCTCTGTCACTGTAGTTAATCTCGGGTTAAATCAAAACGGTTTCGAAATACAATTCAAAATTATGATGGCAATAAAAGTTTTTCAAAAAAATCAAACTAAAATGTTCGGGGGTTGTAAAAAATTACAAGGTTAATTATGGTCGGGTGCACACATTTTTATAAAGTGCCTGAATATTTTAAAATGAAATAAAACAGAAGAGAAAATAAATTAAGAAAAGAAAAATAAAACAAAGGAGAGGAAACCCCCCCCTGGCCAAACTGGGCCAAGCCCACCTGGCCCAGCCGGCCAGCCCCTG
>NC_057809.1:211241932-211252030 GCF_018294505.1 Triticum aestivum
TCGTTCCCCTCCGTACCCGAGCGCCCCCATCACGGATCTCGTCGCCGGCGCCCCTCCGGTGACCAAATGGTCACGGGGCCGAGCTCCTTGTGCTCAGCGCGTCGCGCAGCCCCCCTGGCCTTCCCGTTAGCCCCGTAGCGCGATCCCGACGCGGTCCCGAATCCCACCGCCGCCTCCGCCGCTTGCCGGCGTCGTTTCCGGCCAAGTCCGGCCGTGCCTCTGCCACCGTTGGACGCGGCATCCTCTCCACGTTCGAACGCACCCGCCCGCGGCCATTTTGGCCGCCGGACGGCGAATCCCGGCGAGGTCCGGCGCCCTTCCGCCGCGGGAACGCTCCCCGGAGCTCCCCAACGCCGGCCGCCGACGTGGCCGACCTGGGGCCACCCCTGGGTCACTGACCCGTGGGCCCTAGGGGCCCGGCCGGCCTGTTGACCCGATCAGCCTTGCTGACTGGACCGGCCATGCCACTGACCGCAGGCCCCCCCAGAACGTTAAAAATAAAAATAAATGATAATTAAAATATTAATTAATTAATTAATTAATTACTTAATTTAATTAATCCTGATTAATTAACCTAATGGCTAATTAACCTAATTAACTATTGTTAATTAACTAACATAGTATGACGAACGGGACCCACCTGTCAGGCTGACCAAGTCAACCCTGTTGACTGCTGACGTCAGCATGACATCATGCTGACATCATAAATTCATTTTTCGAATTAAATAATTAATTAATTAAATTCCAGAAATTAATAAAATCTTTAGAAAATCATATCTTTTAATCCGTAACTCGGATTAAAATATTTTTAACATGAAAGTTGCTCAGAACGACGAGACGATTCCGGATACGCAGCCCGTTCGTCCGTCACGCGTCCCTAACTTAGTGAACCTGCAACATTTCACCTCCGGTCCATCTGTCCGAAAACGCGAAACACCGGGGATACTTTCCCGAATGTTTCCCCCTTTCGCCGGTATCACCGACTACCGCGTTAGGGCACACCTACCACCGCTCGTTGTCATGTCTTGCTTTGTCATGCTGATGTTTGCATTATATTTATTGTTTCTTCCCCCTTTTCTCTCCGGTAGACTACGAGACCGACGTTGCTGCTGCCCCGTTCGACTATGGTGTTGACGACCCCTCCTTCTTGCCAGAGCAACCAGGCAAGCCCCCACCCTTGATCACCAGACATCGCCTATTCTACTCTATACTGCTTGCATTAGAGTAGAGTAGCATGTTACTGCTTTCAGTTAATCCTATACTACTGCATAGCCTGTCCTTGCTACTACTGTTGTTACCTTTACCTGCTATCCTACTGCTTAGTATAGGATGCTAGTGTTTCATTAGTGGCCCTACATTCTTGTCCGTCTGCCACGCTATACTACTGGGCCGTGATCACTTCGGGAGGTGATCACGGGCATATACGATATACTTTACACAGTTACATTACATGTGATACTGTTTGGAGATGGGGGCTGAAGGGGCAGGTGGCTCCATCCCGGTAGAGGTGGGCCTGGGTTCCCGACGGCCCCCGACTGTTACTTTGTGGCGGAGCGGCAGGGCAGGTTGAGACCACCTAGGAGACAGGTGGGCCTGGCCCTATTCGGCGTTCGCAGATACTTAACACGCTTAACGAGATCTTGGTATTTGATTTGAGTTGGCTACGAGCTTATACGCACTAACCATCTATGTGGGAGTAGTTATGGGTATCCCGGCGTCGTGGTATCAGCCGAAGCACTTCGTGACATCAGCGACTGAGCGGCGCGCGCCGGGTTGGACTGCGTTAACGCAACTTCCTTTGTAATGGAGGTTGCTAGGTCTGCTCACCGGCCGCGTACGCAACGTGCAGGTGTGCTCAGGGCGATGGGCCCAGACCCCTGTGCGCTTAGGTTTAGACCGGCGTGCTGGCCTCTCCGTTGAGCCTAGGTGGGGCTGCGACGTGTTGATCTTCCGCGGCCGGGCATGACCCAGGAAAGTGTGTCCGGCCAAATGGGATCAAGCGTGCTGGGTAAGTTGGTGCACCCCTGCAGGGAAGTTAATCTATTCGAATAGCCGTGATCTTCGGTAACAGGACGACTTGGAGTTGTACCTTGACCTTATGACAACTAGAACCGGATGCTTAATAAAACACACCCTTCCAAGTGCCAGATACAACCGGTGGTCGCTCTCTCTCAGGGTTACGAGGAGGGGATCGCCGGGTAGGATTATACTATGCGATGCTACTGGAGATGCTACTTGGAGATGCTACTTGGAGATGCTACTTGGAGGACTTCAATCTACTCTCTTCTACATGCTGCGAGACGGAGGCTGCCAGAAGCGTAGTCTTCGATAGGACTAGCTATCCCCCTCTTATTCTGGCATTCTGCAGTTCAGTCCACCGATATGGCCTCCTTACACATATACCCATGCATATGTAGTGTAGTTCCTTGCTTGCGAGTACTTTGGATGAGTACTCACGGTTGCTTTTCTCCCTCTTTTCCCCTTTCCCTTCTACCTGGTTGTCGCAACCAGATGCTGGAGCCCTGGAGCCAGACGCCACCGTCGACGACGACCCCTACTACACCGAAGGTGCCTACTTCTACGTGCAACCCGCTGACGACGACCAGGGGTAGTTAGGAGGATCCCAGGCAGGAGGCCTGCACCTCTTTCGATCTGTATCCCAGTTTGTGCTAGCCTTCTTAAGGCCACTTGTTTAACTTATGTCTGTACTCAGATATTGTTGCTTCCGCTGACTCGTCTATGATCGAGCACTTGTATTCGAGCCCTCGAGGCCCCTGGCTTGTATTATGATGCTTGTATGACTTATTTATGTTTTAGAGTTGTGTTGTGATATCTTCCCGTGAGCTCTTGATCTTGATCGTACACATTGCGTGCATGATTAGTGTACGATTGAATCGAGGGCGTCACACATTTATTCTCAATGGCTTGCTGATCATCGGGCAAGTCCACCAAAGTCCACACTTTGTTCTCATACATGGATCCTATCTCAGATTTCATGGCCTCAAACCATTTATCTAAATCTCGACTCTTCATAGGTTCTTCATAGTTCATAGGTTCGTCATGGTCTAGTAACATGACTTCCAGGACAGGATTACCGTACCACTCTGGTGCGGAACATGCTCTGTTCGACCTACGAGGTCCGGTAGTAACTTGATCTAAAGTTTCATGATCATCATCAATAGCTTCCTCTCTAGTTGGTGTAGGCATCACGGGAACATATTTCTCTGATGTGCTACTTTCCAAATTGAGAGAAGGTACAATTACCTCATCAAGTTCTACTTTCCTCCGACTCACTTCTTTCGAGAGAAACTCCTTCTCTCAAAATGTTCCATTCTTGGCAACAAAAATCTTGCCTTCGGATCTGTGGTAGAAGGTGTACCCAATTGTTTCCTTAGGGTATCCTATGAAGATGCACTTCTCTGATTTGGGTTTGAGCTTATCAGGCTGAAGCCTTTTGACATAAGTGTTGCAACCCCAAACTTTAAGAAATGACAACTTAGGATTCTTTCCAACCCATAGTTCATACGGTGTCGTCTCAACGGATTATGATGGTGCCCTATTTAACATGAATGCGGCTGTCTCTAATGCATAACCCCAAAACGATAGTGGTAAATCGGTAAGAGACATCATAGATTGCACTTTATCCAATAAAGTATGGTTACGACGTTTGGACACACAATTACACGGTGGTGTTCCAGGTGGCGTGAGTTGTGAAACAATTCCTCGTTGTTCTAAATGAAGGCCAAACTCGAAAGTCAAATATTCGCCTCTGCGATAAGATCGTAGAAACTCTATTTTATTGTTACGACGATTCTCGACTTCACTCTGAAATTCTTTGAACTTTTCAAATGTTTCAGACTTGTGTTTCATCAAGTAGATATACCCATACCTGCTCAAATTATATGTGAAGATCAGAAAATAACAATACCCGCCGCATGCTTCAACACTCATCGTACCGCATACATCGATATGTATTATTTCCAATAAGTCATTAGATCGCTCCATTGTTCCGGAGAATGGAGTTTTAGTCATCTTGCCCATGTGGCATGGTTCGCAAGTATCAAATGATTCATAATCAAGTGATTTCAAAAGTCGATCCGCATGGAGTTTCTTCATGCGCTTTACACCAATATGACCTAAACGATAGTGCCACAAGTATGTTGCACTATCATTATCAACTTTGTATCTTTTGGCATCAATATTATGAATATGTGTATCACTACGATCGAGATTCAATAAACCATTCATATTGGGTGTATGACCATAGAAGGTTTTATTCATGTAAACAGAACAACAATTATTCTCCGACTTAAATGAATAAACGTATTGCAGTAAACATGATCTAAACATATTCATGCTCAACGCAAACACCAAATAACATTTATTTAGGTTCAAAACTAATCCCGAAGGTAGAGGGAGTGTGCGATGGTGATCGTATCAACCTTGGAATCATTTCCAACACACATCGTCACCTCGCCCTTAACTAGTTTCTGTTTATTCTGCAACCCTGTTTTGAGTTTATTAATCTTAGCAACTGAACTATTATCAAATACCAAGGGCTACTATAAATACTAGTAAGGTACACATCTATAACATGTATATAAAATATACCTTTGTTCACTTTGCCATCCTTCTTATCTGCCAAGTATTTGGGGCAGTTCTGCTTCCAGTGACCATTCCCTTTGCTGTAGAAGCACTCAGTTTCAGGCTTGGGTCCAGCTTTGGGCTTCTTCCCAGGAGTGGAAACTTGCTTGCCATTCTCCTTGACGTTCCATTTCTTTCCCTTGCCCTTTTTCTTGAAACTAGTGGTCTTGTTAACCATCAGCACTTGATGCTCTTTCTTGATTTCTATCTTCGCTGATTTCAGCATCGTGAAGAGTTTGGGAATCGTTTTGTCATCATATTATAGTTCATCACGAAGTTCTAGTAGCTTGGTGATAGTGACTAGAGAACTCTGTCAATCACTATCTTATCTGGGAGATTGACTCCCACTTGATTCAAGCAATTGTAGTACCCAAACATTGTGAGTTCATGCTCACTAGCGGAGCTATTCTCCTCCATCTTGTAGGAAAAGTACATATCAGAGGTCTCATACCTCTCGACACGGGCATGAATCTGGAACACCAATTTTTAGCTCTTGGAACATCTCATATGCTCCGTGGCGTTCCAAACATTTTTTAAGTCCCGGCTCTAAGCCATAAAGCATGCGCACTAAACTATCAAGTAGTCATCATATCGAGCTTGCAAAATGTTCATAATTTTTGCATCTGCTCCTGCAACAATTTTGTCACCTAGCGGTGCATCAAGGACATAATTCTTCTGTGCAGCAATGAGGATAATCCTCAGATCACAGACCTAGTCCACATCATTGCTACTACCATCTTTCAACTTAGTTTTCACTAGGTACATATCAAAAAAATATAGGAGCTATATCACGAGCTATTGATCTACAACATAGACATGCAAAACTATCAAGACTAAGTTCCTGATAAATTAAGTTCAATTAATCAAATTACTAATGAACTCCCACTTAAATTAACATCCCTCAAGTTATCTAAGTGATACATGATCCAAATCAACTAACCCATGTACGATCGTCACGTGAGATGGGGTAGTCATCAATGGTGAACATCTCTATGTTGATCATGTCTAGTATATGACTCATGTTCGACCATTTGGTCTCCAGTGTTCCGAGGCCATGTTTGTACATGCTAGGCTCTTCAAGTTTAACCCAAGTATTCTGCGTGTGTAAATTTGGCTTACACCCGTTGTATGTGAATATAGAGTTTATCACACCCGATCATCACGTGGTGTCTCGAAATGACAAACTGTAGCAATGATGCATACTCGGGGAGAACACTTTTATCTCAAAATTAAGTGAAGGGATCATCTTATAATGCTACTGCCGTTCTAAGAAAAATAAGATGCATAAAGGATAAACATCACATGCAATCAAAATACGTGACATGATATGGCCATCATCTTGTGCTTTTGATCTCCATCTCCAAATCATCGTCAAGATCTCCATCGTCACCATCTTGACACCTTGATCTCCATCATAGTTTCGTTTCGTCGAGGTCGTCAAACTAACTATTACTTCTACAACTATGCTAACACATAGTGATAAAGTAAAGCAATTACACGACGCTTGCACTTCATATAATAAAGCGACAACCCTAAGGCTCCTCCCGGTTGTTGATGTTACAAAACATGATCATCTCATACATCAACATATATCACACCATATCTTGACCACATCACATCACAACATGCCCTACAAAAACAAGTTAGACGTCCTCTACTTTGTTGTTGCAAGTTTTACATGGCTGCTACGGGCTTCTAGCAAGAACCGTTCTTACCTACGGAAAATCTACAACGGTGCTTCATCAAGTTTGTAATTTTAACCTTCTTCAAGGACTGGCCGTAGTCAAATTCGATTCAACAAAAGTAGGAGAAACAGACACCTGCCAGCCACCTTTATGCAAAATTAGTTGCATGTCTGTCGGTGGAACCGGTCTCATGTTCTTGGACATGTAAGGTTGGTCCGAGCCGCTTCATCCCACAGTACCACCGAATCAAAATAAGACATTGGTGGTAAGCAGTATGACTATCACCGCCCATAAATCTTTGTGTTCTACTCGTGCATATCATCTACACATAGACCTGGCTTTGATGCCACTCTTGGAAAATGTTGCATGGAAAACAAAAAATCTACGCCCACGCAATGATCTATCCATGGAGATGCATAGAAATGAGGGGAGAGTATGTCTACGTACCCTCGTGACCATAATCAGAAGCGTTTAACAATGCGGTTGATGTAGTCGAACTTCTTCTCGCTCCAACCGATCAAGTACCGAACGTACGGCACCTCCGCGTTCTCCACATGTTCAGCTCGGTGACGTCCTCCGCCTTCTTGATCCAGCAAGACGGCGAGGTAGTAGATGAGTTCTGGCAGCACGAAGGCGTGGTGACGGTGATGGTGAAGTGATCTCCGTAGGGCTTCACATAAGCACTATGAAAATATGACCGGGGGTGTAAACGGTGGAGGGGGGCGCCGCACACGGCTAGAAAATTGTCTGTTGTGTGCTAGGCGGCCCCCTCCCACATATATATAGGTGGGAGGGAGGGAGGAGCAGCCAAAGGAGGCGTCCAAGTAGGAGGAATCCTACTTGGTGTCCTGCGTCCCCCTTTCCTTATTTGGAGTGCGGGGAAAGGCAGGGGAGGGTGGCGCCCCCCTTTCTCCCATGAGAGGGAAAGGCAGGAGGGGCTAACCCTCCCCATTTTCCTTCCTAGGGCTGGCCAAACAAGGGAGGGGCGCACCAGCCCCTTGTGGGCTGGTCTATCCCCTCCTTTGGCCCATAAGGCCCATAACTTGCCGGGGGTGCCCGGAACCCCTTCCGATGACCCGGTTCCTTCCCGGTACGTCCCAAAACACTTTCGGTGTTCAAATACCATCGTCCTATATATCAATATTTACCTCTCGGCCATTTAGAGATTCCTCATCATGTCCATGATCTCATCCGGGACTCCAAACAACATTCGGTCACCAAAACATATAACTCATATAACACTATATCGTCAACGAACGCTAAGCATGCGGACCCTACGAGTTTGAGAATTATGTAGACATGACAGAGACACCTCTTCGGCCAATAACCAATAGTGGGACCTCGATGCCCATATTGGCTCCTACATATTCTGCAAAGATCTTTCTCAGTTGAACCGTTATGACAACATACGTAATTCCCTTTGTCCATCGGTATGTTACTTGCCCGAGATTCGATCGTCGGTATCTTCATACCTAGTTCAATCTCATTACCGGTAAGTCTCTTTACTCGTTTCGTAATACATCATCCCGTAACTAACTCCTTAGTCATTTTCTTGCAAGCTTGTGATGTGTATTACCGAGAGGGCCTAGGGATACCTCTCTGATACCCAGAGTGACAAATCCTAATCTCGATCTATGCCAACTCAACAAACACCTTCGGAGATACCTGTAGAGCATATTTATGATCACCCAGTTACGTTGTGACGTTGGTTAGCACACAAGGTATTCCTCCGGTATCTGGGAGTTGCACAATCTCATAGTCGAAGGAATATGTATTTGACATGAAGAATGCAATAGCAATAAACTAAACGATCAATATGCTAAGCTAACGGATGGGTCTTGTCCATCACATCATTCTCCTAATGATATGATCCCATTATCAAATGACAACACATGTCTATGGTTAGGAAACCTTAACCATCTTTGATCAACAAGCTAGTCTACTAGAGGCTTACTAGGGACACGGTATTTGTTTATATATTCACACATGTATTTAAGTTTCCGATCAATACAATTCTAGCATGAATAATAAACCTTTATCATGAATAAGGAAATATAAAATAACAACTTTATTATTGCCTCTAGGGCATATTTCCTTCATCCAGGACTATGGCTGTGCCGACGGCTAGTTGCTCCTCACCAAGCCAATGCTCGCCAAGGAGGCGCAGGTTGTAGGCATGGTCGGCCTGCTTCTGCCGGAGCACGACCTCTCGCTCCTCCACCAGCATGTCGACGTAGTGGGCATGGGCCTCGCCTAAGGTGATGCCGGCATCAACCGGCAAGGAGGATTGCGCAGGATCGTCCTTGGCCGTGTCCTCCAATGGGATGTCCTCAGCGCCAGTTTCCACTTGCCTGTCTGCCTGCCAGCCTGCTGTAATGGTGGCTGAGGGAGTCCTGGATTAGGGGGTGTTCGGGTAGCCGGACTATACCTTCAGCCGGAATCCTGGACTATGAAGATACATGATTGAAGACTTCGTCCCGTGTCCGGATGGGACTTTCCTTGGCGTGGAAGGCAAGCTTGGCGATGCGGATATTCAAGATCTCCTACCGTTGTAACCGACTCTGTGTAACCCTAACCCTATCCGGTGTCTATATAAACCGGAGGGTTGTAGTCCGTAGGCAATCAACTCCATACACAACAATCATACCATAGGCTAGCTTCTAGGGTTTAGCCTCCTTGATCTCGTGGTAGATCTACTCTTGTACTACCCATATCATCAATATTAATCAAGCAGGAGTAGGGTATTACCTCCATCGAGAGGGCCCGAACCTAGGTAAAAAACATCGTGTCCCTTGTCTCATGTTACCATCCGGCCTAGACGCACAGTTCGGGACCCCCTACCCGAGATCCGCCGGTTTTGACACCGACATTGGTGCTTTCATTGAGAGTTCCTCTATGTCGTCGCCTTTAGGCCCGATGGCTCCTTTGATCATCAACAACGATACGGTCCAGGGTGAGACTTTTCTCCCCGGACAGATCTTCATCTTCGGCGGCTTCGCTCTGCGGGCCAATTTGCTCGGCCACCTGGAGCAGATCAAAAGCTACGCCCCTGGCCATCAAGTCAGGTTTGGAAGCTTAAACTACACGGCTGACATCCACGGAGACTTGATCTTCGACAGGCTCGAGCCACGGCCAAGCGCGCCGCACTATCTCGAGGGGCATGATCTAGCCCTACCTCCGGACAGTGTCCTGGAGGCCGCACACGCATTGGTTCAGACCCCTAACTCGGAGCCTATTGCGCCAATCGAGGATGAGTGGTTGGACATCACCTCAGGGGCTTCGATCTCAAAGGCAATCGAGCCGAACGCTAGCCCTGCACTCTGCATGATCCGTGACTCCGAGGGTCCGGACTTCTTTCCGAACTCCGAACCCCCCGCGCCCCTGCCGATCGAATCCGATTGGGCGCCGGTAATAGAGTTCACCGCCGCAGACATCTTTCAGCACTCGCCTTATGGCGATATCCTGAACTCTCTCAAGTCTCTCTCCTTATCAGGAGAGCCCTGGCCGAACTACGGTCAGCGAGGATGGGATACGGACGATGAAGAAATTCAAAGCCCACCCACCACCCACTTGGTAGCCACTGTCGACAATTTAAACGACGTGCTCAACTTTGACTCCGGAGACATCGACAGCATGGATGACGATGCAGGAGATACCGACGAACCAACGCCCATAGGGCATTGGACAGCCACCTCATCTCAGGATGTGTACATGGTGGATACCCCTAAAGGAAGCGACAATGAGGAAAAAGGGGATGGGACGGGAGATC
>NC_057809.1:211252040-211279139 GCF_018294505.1 Triticum aestivum
TGTTGGCGTAAACACCGACCCAAGCCCCTCCTCGACAAAAACCAAGCCATAGAGCAGGACTAGCCGGTAGACGACGAGCAGGCCTCAGAGCAACCGTCCGAACAGGGCAACACGGATAGAGAAACCGAACATCCCTCCTCCGGCGAAAATGGCATTCCGGACGACCTCACGCCGAATAAACCTACGGAGCAGAAGAATCTCCACGAGAGGCTCGTTGCAACTGCATGCAGCCTAAAAAAAGCAGAAGCGGAAGCTAAAAACAGCGGAAGATGCACTCCGGATTAGATGAAGCAAAGTAATCAATACCACAGATAAGTATGGCGACAGTCGCCGCAGTAAAAGCTATCCGAAAAGAAAGCTACTGCCTGAATTCGACGAAGAGGCCCTAGAGCCCTCGCATTCAAAAAATGAAAAAGCCACACGATCAGGTGGACGATCCAATAAGGCGGCAAGCGGCGCCGCACCTAAATCGGCATGCGACCCACTTAAGGATTCGCATCATGGCCCAGTCAGGTCCATTTATGGGCCAAGAAAGCAAGCTCTCGTAAGCAACGCTATGAAGCCATCATCAGAATCCGGCACACCCAAATACAGGGGCGCCGCACACCCCCTATGTTTCACCGATGAGGTCCTGGACTATGAATTCCCAGAGGGATTCAAACCCGTAAACATAGAGGCATATGATGGAACAATAGACCCTGGAGTTTGGATCGAGGATTATATCCTCCACATACACATGGCTAGAGGAGATGATCTCCACGCCATAAAATATCTACCCCTTATGCTTAAAGGGCTAGCCCGGCATTGGCTTAAAAGCCTTCCCGAAAACACAATTGGAAGCTGGGAAGAGCTCGAGGATGCTTTCCGAGCAAACTTTCAAGGGACCTATGTCCGCCCTCCAGATGCAGACGATCTCAGTCACATAACTCAACAACCTGGAGAATCAGCTCGGCAGTTCTGGAATAGATTCCTCACTAAAAAGAATCAGATAGTCGACTGTCCGGACGCCGAAGCCTTAGCAGCTTTCAGGCATAACGTCTGAGACGAATGGCTCGCCAGACACCTCGGCCAAGAAAAGCCAAGAACAATGGCCGCACTAACAAGCCTCATGACCCGCTTTTGTGCAGGGGAGGACAGCTGGTTGGCAAGGTGCAGCCCCAGCGACCCAAGTACATCCGAAACTAGGGATGGAAACGGAAAACCGCGACACAACAAGGACCGTCACTGGACTAAGGACAAAAGTCCGAAGAGCACAGCAATCAATGCCGGATTCAAAGGCTCACGACAAAATTAGGAAAAATCGCCCCCCAAGGATAACAGGGACGATCCATCCAACCTAAATAAAATCCTGGACGGGATATGTCAGATACACAGTACTCCCGGGAAGCCTGCTAACCATACCCATAGAGACTGTTGGGTTTTCAAACAATCTGGCAGACTCAATGCCGAACACAAGGGGCTCGACACACCAAGCGAAGACGAGGACGAACCCCAAAAGCAGAGCACTAGGAAACAAAAGAACTTCCCACAAGAAGTAAAAACAGTGAACTCACTTCACATAACAAAACGTGCGGCGCACGTAAAGGTACGCACCACACGGCCCATCCCCAAAGGGTCCTGCCACTGGTTGTCAAAACCGATCATCTTCGATCAGCTAGATTATTCTAGGAATATCAAGAATGTAGGCTGGACTGCCTTGATACTCGATCCAATAATTGGCGGATTCCAGTTTTCAAATGTCCTTATGGACTGCGGTAGTGGACTAAACCTGATATATCAGGATACAATCCAGCACATGTGGATAAACCCAGCAAGAATCCGCCGCAGCAAAACATCCTTTCAAGGGGTAATACTTGGTCCGGACACCCATTGTATGGGTTTTCTCCGGCTCGAAGTCATATTCGGCTCTGCCGATAACCTCCGCCGCGAAAAGCTAACCTTCCATATCGTCCCGTTCTCAAGTCGCTATCAAGCACTACTAGGACGCGAAGCTTTTGCTCGCTTTAACGCAATACTGCATTATGCATCTCTTACGCTTAAGATGCCCGGTCCACGAGGCATCATCTCTTTGAAGCACTAAAGTGCGCCTCCCCAAGCGGAGGACTGTGCGGCCGCTTTGACAGCCCCATAGCAAAACGGCCTCACCGGCCAAAAAAACTTCGAATTAGGTCATTCAAGACCACGAACGCGGATAGACGAGTTCGGTGAAAAATCATCATGGATGCAGGCCTAGAAGCCATATACCCCCGCACTAGGGGCTCCACGCATATACAATAAGAGACAATAAAGCTCAATCTTATATATCTTACTTTATACTTTGCTTATTTTAAACTTTTTTGGCACGACCCGTTTTCAACTCAGTTCCTCTCTTTTACAAATGAATGTCGTGCGACGCCCGTCCAGGATACGGCACAACGGAGACACAGGCGCAGACATGCAGTAGGGACCCGTCCTAAAGAATTCTTTTTAGATTAAGACCCTGTGTAAACCTTTTTTACTGTCTCTTGTTGCTACACATCCCCTGGTTTTTTCTTTCTGATATAACCAAGGAGGAGGCTGGCGTCTTGGCATGTGGCCATGTCAGATTTTTTGCACGTACTTGGACACTAGGGGCTTTTTTAATAAAGAGTGTTGTTTCACCCGCACTTATAAAGACCGAACACCTTAGGGAGTGTTCGGCGTCGCGAGTTTTGGCATTATATGCATCAGCTCCGAATCATGATTTTGGTCAAATGTTGGGTTGCCTGGCTCCTGAGTTCGGCTACCTTACATTCCGCTCTATCGGCTAAGGTAGCACCAGGAGAACTACTACGATTGTGCCCCGGTTCGGCCGGGTGAGCACCTCAGTAGAGAAAGCCGAAAACTGACTGTCATAATGTAGCGTGAGACTGGTCAGCCACTTGATGACCTATCGGAATCTATCGGATTCCTCCGCTTTAACGAAGGGCCGCTTCCCGGTCAGGCACATACGTGCCCCGAACTCGGACGAGCGCAGTTTCCACCAAGGAGCTACCCAAATAGTCTCACTGTCAAACTCCTATGGCTAAGTGAAAGTGTTAAAGCATTATAGTCCGATTGCCTGGCCCGCTGCGCTATCACCTCCTTTGTAGGACCAAGACGTTGGGTTAAGTGTGAAAATGCGTCTTCTGCGAGCACCCCCACACTATGTTTGTGGGGGCTGAAGCCAACGACTGCCATCTTTCAGATTCTATGTATATATATACATCTTAAAACGGCCGCACAGGAGGTGTTCCCAATACTTGGAGGCACAAGTATAAAAAAGGCCACTACAATTTATCAAAATATTACTACATATGCTATCATAACATAGCATCTTCCGGGCACTACGTCTCTATTACACGAGCGCCTTCAAGAACTTCCTGAAAATAGTGCTCGGAGGGTACTCGGCTTTTGTCCGAATCTCGGGACGCAACAACGGTGGTCTCCATCTCTGCCCAGTATGTCTTAACACGGGCAAGAGCCATCCTAGCGCCCTCTATGCATTCTGACCTCTTCATTGCATTTATACGCTGCACCGCATCAAGGAATTGCTGCACCAAGCTGAAATAACTCTTCGGCTCCGATCTCCCAGGCCACAGATGACCCATGACGTACTTCATGGCGAGTCCGGACAATCTATTCAGTTCGGCCCATTGAGCCAGGCGATCGTCCACTGCCAGTGGACGCTCTGGATTGTGGAACTGTGACCAGAAAAGCTTTTCCACTTCGCGATCTTTTAGATCTCGAAAGTGTTCGGTCGCATCAGCAGCACTTGCTGCCAAATCCAGATAGGTGTCCTCCACACTCCACATCCGGTCCAACAGAGCAAACTTCGGATCACAAAACTTCCTCCGCAGCATAAAGGGCTTTCCAGCCGCAATCTGTTCGGCCTGACGCAGCTCCTCTTTCGCAGCTCTCATCGCAGAGCGAGCATCCTTGGCATCGGCAACGGCCTTCTCTAAGTCCGTCTGTCTCGCCCGGTCTTCTTTCTCAAGAAGTTTGCAACAGTCTGCAACGCTCTTTAACTTATCGGCCATCTCTTCTTTGCTTCGGCGGTGAGCAGCCTGTTCGGCTCTCAGCTCTTCAAGGGCCTTCTCGGCAGCCGCATCGCTTTTTCTGGCTTGCTCCTTAGCTCAGGCAAGTTCTGCCCTAAGATTCTCCACGGCGTCCGTACCATCTGCGTCAAGCACACACACATTGTAAGACACTGGCATGAAGCTCCTCTTACCTGATGCCGCCCGAAGAATTACATACCTTGAGCCTCATCAAGCCACTTATTGACAAGCGCGATGTCGGCATCTGCCACGTCCAGTTGCCGCTTTAGTTCGGCCACATCATTAGTTCGGCTTGATTTCGGACACCTCGCCACCTACATTCAAAGGCGACATCTTAGACCTGGGATTATGATCCTCTGCGTGCCATCATTTCTTGACAACGCGCAGAGTCTCAGGGGCTACTATCTACCCAGGGCGCATCTTACTTATGCGCAACTGACAGAAGTGTACATTATCTAACGTACCTCAAAACCCGTCAGTAAACTTTTGACGGCCTCATGCAATCCGCTTTCTGCGGATGAAGTCCTTTCAATCACCGTGCCCATCAATGCACGATGCTCCTCTGAAATAGAAGCTCGCCCCAGCAGAATCTTTAGCTCCTCCGGCCGAGCACCAGACGGTGCCGGACTTGTCCTATGGCCTCTTTCGAAGGCCGGACGCGGAGAACCTTGGGGGGCCACATAGCTGTCTTCCGCCCCTGCCGGATTCAGAGAAACCCTCCGCGACGACACCTCAGGGTCGCCCGCCTTGCTAGGTGGTACGGCAGGGGAGGCGTCCCGCTCTCCATCATCTCTGGAAGAAGATCCCCCGAAGACGAGCTCTACTGAGAAGGGCTGAGGTCCGAGCTACAAGGTAAAATTTCGGTTAATCTTCTCAGGTATAAATCAAGGATTTCTCTCATCCCTCAAAAGGAAAACCTCTCTCTACTTACGGCTCGCTGGAGGGCTGATCCCTTTGAGGGCATAGTTCGGCCGAGGAACTCCCCGGCGTCGGACCCTTTGACGAGGATTTTCTCCCCCGCTTCGGGGCCATGGTCTCTGTGTCGTCAGAGGCGGCCCTCTTCTTCCCCTTGGGAGAGGAATTGTCGGTTCCTCCCTTCGGTGCAGCCTCCTTCGAGGAGTCCATAGTTCCCTTGTCCTTCCCCTTACTTCCCTCCAAAGGCATTATCTTCAACATCCTGACAAGCACGGGATCCGGCCTGGTTTCGGGAAGGGGAGCCGGACACCTGATCAGCTTTGCCTTCGCTATCCACTCCTGTTTAAAAGGACAGCTCTTTTAGGGGCAAGTTTATGACGATTATATGGATAGTACGTCCAGGCACAAGGTTACTTACTTGGGTATCCGGGCGATTGCAGCTTAGGCCTGCGTCCTCGGTCAAATCCGGACACATCATTTGTGATCCGAAGAATAGTTTATACATGTCCACGGGCATTGCGCCCATAAAATGTTGGAGAGCTCATGGTCCCTCTGGATTAAACTCCCACAGACAAAGGGAGCGACGTTTGCCGGGCAGTGTTCGGCGAATCAGCATGACCTGCATCACCTTGACCAGGTTGAGGTCTCTTTCTAAGAGATCCCTGATGCGGCCCTGCAACAAGGGCACGTCTTTGGATAACCCCCAATCTAATCCTTTGTTGACCCATGACGCTAGCCGTGATGGGGGACCCGAGCGAAAGGCAGGAGGCGCCGCCCACTTGGCGCTCCTGAGAGCGGTGATATAGAACCATTCTCGTTGCCACAAGCCGAGCTCCTCTTGAAAGGAGCCCTCGGGCCATGGAGCATCATCATTCTTACTTATGACAGCGCCTCCGCACTCTGCGTGCCGTCCCTCGATCATCTTCGGCTCCACTCCAAAAGTCTTGAGCCATAATCCGAAGTGAGGAGTAACCCGGAGGAACGCTTCACACACAACGATGAATGAGGAAATGTGGAGGATGGACTCCGGAGCTAAGTCATGAAATTCCAGCCCGTAATAAAATAGCATCCCCCTCACGAAGGGATCCATCGGGAAGCCTAACCCCCGAAGGAAGTGAGACATGAATACTACGCTCTCAGCGGGCTGGGGACTGGGAATAGCCTGCCTTTGAGCAGGCAACCTATGCGGAATTTCGGCGGTCAAGAACTTAGCCTCTCTCAACTTTAGCACGCCTCCTCCGTAACGGAGGAGGGCATCCATCGGCCTTGAAGGTCGGAACCGGACATTGTCGAAGGTCCGAAGCGCCTGGAATCTGGAGCCTAGGGTGTTGGAACTTGAGGCGACAGGCGAACTCGTTTGAGATTGGAAAAAGGAGTAAGGCCTTGGTCTCTTTATAAGAGGTTGAATACCAGGAGCCCTCCCCGTAACCGTTTGGGACTCGCCTTTAATCGAGAAAGCATGCTAATGGGCATGATTGGGTTACCCATGTCCGTATTGATGAGAATCCCGTAAAAGGGGGGCACAGGATCTCTGCTTTGACAAGACGTGCCAAGGAAACCGCCTCGCAAAACACGCTGAGGTCGAAAAGTGAAAACGGTTCAAGTAAAGGACTTGGTTGTAGTGTGATGACGCACTACGGAATACGTCAGCAGATTTGATTTGTGTTAATATTATTCTCTCTATGGCAATATGTGGAAGCTTATTTTTGCAGAACCGGACACTACTCTTGGTGTTTACAATCTTCTATGAAGGACTTGGAGGAGGAACCCGCCGTGCAATGCTGAAGACAATTTGCGCGCCGGACTCGTCGTCATTGAAGCCTGGTTCAGGGGCTACTGAGGGAGTCCTGGATTAGGGGGTGTTCGGGTAGCCGGACTATACCTTCAGCCGGACTCCTGGACTATGAAGATACAAGATTGAACACTTCGTCCCTTGTCCGGATGGGACTTTCCTTGGCGTGGAAGGCAAGCTTGGCGATGCGGATATTCAAGATCTCCTACTGTTGTAACCGACTCTGTGTAACCCTAACCCTATCCGGTGTCTATATAAACCGGAGGGTTGTAGTCCGTAGGCAATCAACTCCATACACAACAATCATACCATAGGCTAGCTTCTAGGGTTTAGCCTCCTTGATCTCGTGGTAGATCTACTCTTGTAATACCCATATCATCAATATTAACCAAGCAGGAGTAGGGTATTACCTCCATCGAGAGGGCCCGAACCTGGGTAAAAAACATCGTGTCCCTTGTCTCCTGTTACCATCCGGCCTAGACGCACAGTTCGGGACCCCCTACCCGAGATCCGCCGGTTTTGACACCGACAGTGGCAATCTCCTTTTTCTACTCGGACGGAAGGCTGTCCTAGATGCTTTCGAGCTCGAGGAGGCCATGACGGGCATGGTATGGAGAGGAGGAAGGGAGCGAAGCATGATGGATGTGTATATGGTCGTGCCCACGGTTTATATTGCAGGGAATGGCAGGGCAACCGGTGAGTGATTAATGGCGGTGGCAGACAAACGGATGGGTGGAGCCGCCTCTTCCTTCCTTGAGAACTGCACATATGTTTAATGTGGCAGGCACACAGACGGGTTGTTGTTTGAACGCGGGGCAGCTGTCGGGTTTCAGGTTCCGACAAAACCCTTGAGGTTCGAACACTAGGGTGCACACAAAGATCTCTCCCCCTCTCTAGCTCGCACACACTATGATCTCACGGCCTAGCTCGACAAACCCAAAGAAACAAGAGACACAAGATTTTATACTGGTTCAGGCCACCGATGTCGTGTAATAGCCTACTCCAGTGTGCTGTGATGGATTGCCTCTTGGGCTGAGGATGAAGAGTTACAAGGGAAGAACAGCCTCCTGAAGAGAGGTGCTCTTGTGCCTGGTGTGTGTCGTTGAGGATTCTCCCTAGATGAGCCGCTATGGTGGTGGCTAGTCCTATTTATAGAGGCCCGGGTCCTCTTCCCAAATATTGAGCGGGAAGGGATCCCACAACGGCCAAATTCGAAGGGAGACAACTACTACAAGTTATCCTGACAAAAGCAGTATTCGTCTGCCAAAGGCTCTAGTGGTGACGCTATCTTGGGCTCCACGGTGACCTTTGTCCCATTGTCCTGCTGGTCTCGGTCTTGTTGCACCGATATGGAAACCTTTGCCTGAGCCCCGGGACTCCTCGCCTATGCTTACCTTTTTAGCACCAAAGAGGAAACGAGGACACTGCGCGCCAGCGCCCGCCTGGCGCCTGCCTGGCTCCAGTCGTCATGGCTTGCATCACACAAACTCCCGAGGTATCCCTTGACTTGATCTCTCCGCCCCTCGCGAGCCGGCCTGGTGAGGCCGCCCTTGAGGAGGTCTTGCGTTGTCCCCCTCGCGAGGCTTAGCCCCTCGCGAGGGTCTTGTGTGTTTGCTGGTGAAGGTGGGCCGTACAGGGCCGCTGGTGGAGCCACACCGCGGTCCACAGGCAGGCAAGTCTGGGGACCCCTGTTGCCAGAACGACGATAGTAGCTCCCGGGCCCAAGGCGCGCTCGGGCTTGGCTTCGAGGCGAAGCCAAAGGGCAAGTGTGGAGCGCCGCGGGCCCCAATAGCCGGCGGCCACGGCTGATGCGTGGCAATTGATTGGACGTGGGCGTCTCCGCTTCCCCACGCCGCCTCGGCAATTGCCCGACTTGACAAGTCCTTGCTGCATGCAGAAAAAGATCATTGTTACCTTAGATCATGGAGGCCTACGGTTGGCCCCCCTTGGCTAATGGAAAGGGGCGGAGCCCCCGTCACCCATATCTTCCTTTGCTTCTCCTGCTCCTTCTTCTTCCTCGCTTCACTGTCGGTAGTGACACCCATGGCGCCTGTGAAGAGGCTCTCAGCTGCGGAGAAGGGGGAGGCCCGCCAGGAGGTTCCCGGCGCACCGCCGCCCAAGAGGGGGCGCGGCCGTCCCCGCAAGCACACCGCGACCCCCGCCACGGCCCCTCGTGGCCGCGGTGGCGCCTCTTTGCATGGTGGCAGCCGCACAGGTCGTGGCAGTCTGGTTGATGAGGTGAGGCGTGCCGTGGTTGCGTGGCCTCCTCGGTCGCGCTTCCATTCGGCAGAGGTGATGCCGGAGTTCATCGTGTGGTCGGAGAACCCGGCTGGCACCTAGCTTCAGCTCCCGCGGTTCTTTGTCGGCAAACTGCCGTCCGCAGGTCTAGGCAGTCTCTGGCTGTAGGCGGACGGTTGCTGCAGCAGGGCTACGTGGGTCGAGGTGGAAGTCTCCGCCGCGGGCAACGCAGCCCTGGCCCGCGGCTGGCAGACGTTCGCCCGTGCACGCGGACTGGGCAGGCGGTGTGCCTCCACTTCAAGTACGACGGCGACGCGACCCTCTTCGTGAGGGTATTTGGGGAAGATGGTCGCCGCGTCATGTGCTGCCTCGAGGACACAACGGCGACAAGGTGCTCGGCCTTGGCGACGGCCGCGACGAGAGTGACAGCGGGCCCGCCCTCGGTGCAGGCCATGTCTCGTCCAGCTACGATGACTCTTCTTCCGGTGACAACTCCAGCAGTGGCACCTACGACCAGCTGCCACACCGCCGTGCCTGCTTCGAAGGCGGCAGCGGGCCATCTCGTCGCCGCGCTCCGGTGAAGCCTGAGGAGGGGTCCGGCTAAGCTCAGGAGAGCGCCATGGGCCCGTCCTCGCGACCTGCGGTGGGAGCACGTGCCACTTTTGTTTTGTTCTTCTTTTCCTTCCTGCATTAAGAGATACAAGTATGGGGCCCCGCTGGGACGTGCAACAACTATGATTTCCAAGTGGCTATGCTATGTTTATCGCTCTTGTGTTGTGTTGCAGCGTCAATGTTTCATGTACGCATGTAGGAATAACTTAGCTTGACGTGCCTGAAGTAGTTTCCGCCTCACAAGGTGCATGTTCCCCAGTGCCTGGCGAGGCCTCCAATGCTCAGAAGGCATCTGGAAACTGCAAAAATTCATTAGGGAATTCTTATTCTTCCGAATCCTGGTCGTGGGCACTGCCGGCCATGACCCAGTGCTTCGCATCACGGTACCCTGGGGGCACAGATTGAGAGGGGTGCGCCAGCTTGCGAGCTCGAGCGAGGGTGCCTTGCGAAAGACGGGAAAATGAAAACGCTCACGAGAGAACCTGTCCAGCCCCCTCACGAGGCACGCGAGGGAGAGTACGTGTCAAAAACGAGGAACCGAGAGCAGAAAGGAGGCAAAAAGGCAATGGAACCAGGCCAACCAGGAACACCAGAAAGAAAATTCTCACTAAAGAAAGGCAAGCCAACTGTGGAAAGCAAATGAAAAGCCGCGTCCAGCACCCAGTCTAGTCTTCTTGTCTTCTCATTAGCGCGGAGCTAAGTGCTGCTACTAAGACATGGGAGGGAGCCCGTGAGGCCCGAGGGCGGCACTCCTGAGACTCCGGGGTGTGTATAGCCCCACTCATTATTACGTGAGAGTATCATGAGCGGAGATTCTTCATAGGCACTGAGCCTTGCTTCACAGGCCACGGGCCTTGCTTCATGGGTAGAACCTCTTGAGGTGCTGGATGTTCCAGGCGTTCTGGATGGGGATCCCGTCCTGCATCTCCAGGCGCGCGGTGCCAGGCCTGGAGACGTGGGCGACCCGAAACGAGCCCTCCCACATGGGTGAGAGCTTGTGAAGCCCTTCCCTGGAGAGCACCTGCCTCAGGACAAGATCACCCACATCGAGCGTCCTAGAGTGGACGCTGCGGTAGTGGTACCGCCACAGCGCCTGCTGGTACCTCGCAGCTCGGAGTGAGGCTTCACAGCGGTGTTCCTCCCCCAGCACGAGATCCATCCCCCGCATGGCGTCCTACTGTGTTTCATCAAATGCCAGGACCCGCACGGAGCGATGCTTGACCTCGTGTGGGAGAACCACTTCTACTCTGTAGACGAGGAAGAACGGGGTCTCGCCTGTGGGCCTGGTGGCAGTGGTGCAGATGGACGATAGCACGGACAGGAGCTCGTCGTGCCAGCCCCTACCGCAGGCCTCGAGCTTCTTCTTCAAGGTCCTGGTCTTGAGACCCCTCAAGACCTCCGCATTGGCGCGTTCGCCTGGCCATTGCTCCTGGGGTGCGCCACAGAGGCGTAGCAGATCTGCGTTCCAAGGTTAGCACAATATGTTTTGAAAAGATTGCTAGTGAACTATGAGCCATTGTTGGTGATGATGCGATTAGGGACCCCAAATCAGCTTACGAGGCCCTTGATGAACTTGACTGCTGACCCAGCTGGGATGGTGCGGATGGCTTCCACTTTCGCCCACTTGGTGAATTTGTCGATGATGGCGTAGAGGTAGTGGTAACCTCCGGGCACTCGAGGGAATGGGCCCAGGATATCTAGCCCACAGACCGTGAACGACCAAGAGAGCGGGACAGTCTGGAGGCCCAGAGCTGGCTGGTGGACCTGCTTGGCATGGAATTGGCAGGACTCGCAGGACTTCACCAGCTTGGCCGCGTCGTTGAGTGCCGTGGGCCAGTAGAACCCGCTGCGGAAAGCCTTGCTGACCAGGGTGCGCGGCGACGAGTGGTGCCCGCAGTCTCTGCCATGTATGTCAGCCAGCAGCTCATTCCCCTATTCCTTGGAAATGCATCATAGAGAAACATCATTCAGCCGCTTCCTGTATAGCTCACCGTCCTGAATGCAGTACGCCGTAGCCTGCCGGGCTACACGCTCTGCGTCTTCCTCCTTCTCTGGCAACGTGCCTCGCGCGAGCGCTAAAAGGAGGCGCACTCCTGAGGTCTGGCCGCGGGCAGGGGCTCCCGAGGCTGCTGGTTGGGGGAGCTCCTCCTGAGGTGGCGCCAGCTCCGCAGGCGGAGGTGCTGCCGAGGGCTTGAAGAGCCGCTCCTCGAAGACGCCAGGCTCTTGGGGTAGCCGCTTGGATGCTCTTTTGGCGATGTCGTCGGCCTCTTGGTTGGTGCCACGGGGCACATGCTGTAGCTCCAGGCCCAGGAACTGCTTCTCCATTTTGCGTACCTCTGTGAGGTATGCCTCCATGTGCTCATCCATTGGCTTGTACACCTTGTTGAAGAAGTTGACGAGGAGCTGTGAGTCTCCCTTGATGGTGAGGCGTTTCAACCCCAGGGCCACCACAGCCTAGAGGCTGGCCATAAGACCCTCGTACTCTGTGATGTTGTTGGAGACCTTCTCACCCCGCTGGAAGTAGAGCTGCACGCGTAGTAAAGCTTGTCCTGAGTGGGGGAGATGAGAACGGCTCCAGCCCCCGCGCCCTAGCGTGCGAACGCGCCATCGAAGTACATGACCCAGCCATCCGGCACTTCACTCCCTGGCGAGAGGGATCGGTTCTTGCCTGCTTTGAGCTCCGGGGTGTCGATCCATTCTGCCACAAAGTCAGCGAGTGCGGCCCCCTTGATGACCCTGGTCGTGCTGAACTCCAGGTCAAATGCTTGCAGCTCGATGTTCCATTCGGCGACCCTTCCCGCAGCATTGGGGCTTCTGAGCACTCTCTCCAACGGGTAAGCTAAGATAACCTTGATGTGGTGACCCTGGAAGTAGTGGCACAACTTACGCGAGGCCGCCAATAGCGCAGGCAAGAGCTTCTGAGGCATGGGGTACCGTGCTCTCGCATCTTGTAGCACCGTGCTGACGAAATACACGAGGTGCTCGACAAGGGCGGGAGAGCTGATAGAGTTTTTGGCTCCCGGGGACTGAAGTGCTTCCTGTGGATCTCCAGCTCCTGGGGCTTGATGACTAGCCGGGGCAGCCGCTGTCTCAGGAGCATCGCCTTGGTGTTGTGCAGCCTCATCCGGCTCAGCGGCTCAATTTGGCGGGCCCTTGACTTGAGGCTCCTCTCTGAGGGCCACCAGCGCCGCGCTGGCGGAGTGGGGTGTGGCAGACAGGTAGAGTACCAAGGGCTCACGAGGACGAGGCGCCACCATCACCGGCGGGCTGGCCAAGTATCTCTTGAGGTCTTGAAACGCCGGGTCGGCCTCGGGGGTCCACTCAAACGGGCCCTTCTTCTTCATCAGGTTGAAGAACGACAAGGCGCGCTCCCCCAACTTGGAGATGAAGCGCCCCAGTGAAGTCATGCAGCCTGCAAGCTTCTGCATCTCCTTGAGGTTTTGTGGTGGGTTCATGTCTTCGATTGCCTTGACCTTCTCCGGGTTGGCCTCGATCCCCCTGTGGGACATGAGGAAGCCCAGCAGCTTGCCAGAAGGAAAACCAAACACGCACTTCTCTAGGTTGAGCCGCAGGTCCGCCTGGCGCAAGCTCGCGAAGGTCTCCTCAAGGTCCTGAATCATGGTTCTTGCCTCCCGAGACTTCACCACAATGTCGTCGACGTAGGCCTCAGCGTTTCTCCCGAGCTGCCGCCCCAAGGTGATGTGCATCAGTCGTTGAAAGGTCACTCCTGCGTTGCGCAGTCCGAATGGCATGCAAGTGTAGCAGTATACCCCGCATGTGGTCAAGAAAGCTGTTTTCTCCACATCCTCTACCGCCATCTTGATATGGTGGTAGCCTGAGAAAGCATCCAGGAAACATAGCAGATCACACTCGGTGGTGGAATCAACAATCTGGTCGATGCATGGCAGCGGGAATGGGTCTTGAGGGCAAGCCTTATTGAGGTTAGTGAAGTCAACACACATGCGCTCCTTCCCCCCTTTCTCGGCACGACGACCGGGTTCGCCAGCCACTCTGGGTACCGGACCTCGCGAATAACACCTGCTGCCTTCAGCTTGCATGTTTCCTGAACGATGAAGGACTGCTTCTTCGTGGACAGTCACCTCGCCCTCTGCTTCACAGGGTGCACGTTGGGGCATACTCTCAGATGATCCTCAATCACTCTTCTCGGGATCCCAACCAGCTGCTTGGGATCCTAGGCGAATACTTCCTTGTTCACCCGCAAGAAGTCCACCAACTCCCTTTCTTGATCTGGGGCGAGATCGGCGCCTATGGTAAAGGTCGCGCCAGAGGCCCCGTCCGCATCGACCGGTATCTACTTCGTCTTGGCTTGACCTTGAGTGAATAGCTGCTTCTTCTTGGTCGGTGCAGCTCCCTTAATCCTGGACACAGCCTTGTCGACCGGGCGAGCTGCCGTCGTGGTCCTGAAGGCAAGCTTGAGTGCCGCCACGGCTTCCATGGTGTCTCTGGCCACAGTGAAGGCCCCCTTGCTTCCTGGCATCTTCATAAGGTGGTAGGCAGGATGGGTAGCTGCCATGAACTGGGCCAACGCCGGGTACCCGAGGATGGCGTTGTACGGCAAGCCGATGCGGGTGATGTCAAAGTCGATTAGCTCGGTGCGGTAGTTGTCGTGTGTGTCGAAGGTCATGGGGAGATGGATCTGCCCCAAGGGGTTGGAGGAGCCGCTGCCGACTCCGGAGAAGGGCTTGCTGGGGCGGAGCCGCTCCAGCGGTACATGAAGGAGACTAAAAGCCTCCACAGAGAGCACGTTGAGACCGACGCCGCCGTCGATGAGGGTCTTGGTGATGGCTACGCTGCAGATGGTGGGCGTGCAAAGCATCCGGAGCATGCCCGAACCGACGGTGGTGACTGGGTGATCCCTTGAGTCGAAGGTCAGGTCGGCCTTGGGTGCTGCCCAACCCGGGGGAGCCCCCTACCGCGTGGAGGCGGCGCCGATCTGGCGAAAGAATGACTTGGCGTGACGGTCTAAGGGCGGCACCTGCGAGCCACCAAGGAGAGCCACGACGACAGGAGGTGCTGGTCCCCCAAAACGCGCGATGAAGAGATCATGCAACTCCTCCCATGAGGCCACAGAAGATTCCGGCAGATGGAGGAGCCAGGCGCGCGGCACGCCAGCGAGGGCCATTGGGAGCCAGTTGGCCATGAATTTACCGTCGCCCCCAGCCTCTAGGACGGCCTCCTCGTACGCCAGCAGAAAGGCTGCCAGATCCACCGTGCCATCGTAACGGGGCGGCATCTCCGGCTTAAACTTGTGCGGCCACCGCACCCGCCACAAGGTGGGGGTGAAGGCCCGGAGCCCAACGGCATTGTGGGGGCGCCCGTCGATCCAGTTGGAGAAGCGGCGGCGTCCATGAGAGCCGGTCGGAGAAGCGAGGCCGTCAGGGGGGTAGAGCTCCGGTGCACCCCTACTTGGCGCGCCAAATGTCGGATTTTGGGTTCCGGCAAAACCCTTGAGGTTTGAACACCGGGGTGCGCACAAAGATCTCTCCCCCTCTCTAGCTCGCACACACTATGATCTCACGGCCTAGCTCGACGAACCCAAAGAACAAGAGACACAAGAGTTTATACTAGTTTGGGCCACCGATGTGGTGTAATACCCTACTCCAGTGTGGTGTGATGGATTGCCTCTTGGGTTGAGGATGAACAGTTACAAGGGAAGAACAGCCTCCTGAAGAGAGGTGCTCTTGTGCCTGGTGTGTGTCGTCGAGGATTCTCCCTAGATGAGTCGATCCCCCCTCTATGGTGGTGGCTCTCATGAGGGTCTTGTGTGTTTGCTAGTGAAGGTGGGCCATACAGGGCCGCTGGTGGAGCCACGCCGCGGGCCGCAGGCAGGCAAGAATGGGGACCCTCATTCCCAGAACGCCAACAGCAGCCGCATGCACCAGGAAGCAGCGAGGACGGCGCTCTTTGCCGACACGTCGTTTCAATGCCTGAGCACATCAAGAGGATGCGTCGCTCTAAGTCGGCATAAGAGTATCTACAATCGGACATGGCAAATCTGACCCCTCAAACACCCGCGGACGCGGCCGGGCGTGTCCGAGGACAGTGACCAGTCATGCCTCAAAAAATGGATTCCCACATTCGGATACCTCAAGTTAGAAACCTCAAATCCATATTATTACATGCAACACAACGATCTTTTAGTGGAGATTCGTTCGGTTCCACTCCATTCGTTCGGCTCCCCCGTGGCCATGTTCGGCGACAAGCTGCACCCCTTAGATTGTTGGTCTGGTTGCGGGCAAGGTAGAGTAGGGCATGGGACATGACCCGGCTCACGGGACTCAAGGCGTTGTCGTCTCCCATGCCCTACTCTTCCTCGTCGGAGCCCGAAACCCGCTGGGTGCCGGTGGACATCAGATCGATGATGGATCTGTTCCCGGACGAGCCGATGACATCCACCACAACGTGATTGCAACATCTGGGCTGGTGCACCGTACGGGGAACAAAAGAATGTGACTCGGCCTCACCAACGTCCGCTGCCGTGAGCACTGCCGCCGCGTCCGCACCCACTACCATGCACGACGGGCACGTCGTGCCATGTTTGCGTCGGAGGACGCCCATGGTGTGTCCATGGCCTCGGCGTGCCGATGGAGGGATTGTGCATCCGCCATCGCATTCAGACGCCAGACGGACCGCACCATCTCCGGTGAGGCAGTGAAGGCTACCCAAGTGTTGGATCCATGTGCCATTTGGACGGACGCAATGGATTCCCGACGGAAAGAGTCCGAGCGCTGCCGTGCACGGGCTCCCTCCGGGCGCGGCGGAGCGCAAGCTGGACGGTCATCTCCTCTTCGGGGCCGCGTGGGATGAGCTCAGGGTTCACGGATCTGGAGGTGAAGGACTCAGATCCACTGTCCCGCCAATGCTGGAGATTGCTGGACGACGCCACATACGAGCTTGGGTAGTGGAGGGGAGTGAAGTGAAGTGGCTAGGGTTTGGTCAGGTGAGCAAATGGGAAGAAATATATGTGGGTCGGGTGGGTCAGTGTGGGCCGGGTTCGACATAGCGGGTGCACCCGAGCGCCCCCATATCTACCCCATATTTGAGCAGGACATAAAGGGTGATATCCAACCCGGACATTTGAGGCCCATTTGACACGTCTGTCTGAATTAAAATTTTGCGACTACACAATGACCGGACAGACCGCCCGGGTGTATGAGACGGGTTTGAGTCGCCCGGCCGTATATGCTCTAAATGCATTAGTGGTGCTATGGAGTCATGCTGGCATTTTTAAACGGGAACATGCGGATGCGTGTGTGGGTGAGGTTTTTTGATGAGTTAGGGTAGTGAGAAGCTGATAAGCTGGCGTGACAGTGGTCGAGACGTCTGCATAGCCCCGGTGCTCGGCGAATTTTTTCCGATAAAGGGCGCTTTTATTATCTCAAAATGTAGCCTCAAATGGATACAGATTATGATGAGCGACATCCGGCCTCTGCATAGCTAAGATGCACACAGCCACAAAAAGAATCGTCTGACAAAGTGTGAAAAATAAACCCGACAATTCGGCAATGGTAAAGCCATATGAGACCAAAACTATTGTCGGATTTTGGGCTCCGCGGACCCTTGATAGATTCAAACTCTAGGGTGCGTGCGAAGAACTCAACCTCCCTAGCCTACCTACTCGCCAATCTCATGGCCTAGCTCGATGAACAGGAAGGAAATGGGACACGGGAGTTTACCAGGTTCGGGCCACCTTGCGGGGTAAAACCCTACTCCTGCTTTGTGGTGGATTGGCCCCGAGGTGGGTAAGGATGAACTAGTGCAGTGGAAGAACAACCTCAGGAGGTCTGTTCTTGTGTTGGTGTGAGTTGGTGAGGGTTCAAATGGATCTGCCCTCCTATGGTGATGGCTAAGCTATATTTATAGTGGCCTTGGTCCTCTTCCTCCAAAATGGAGGCGGGAAGGGATCCCACAATAGACAAATTCGAAGGGAGACAACTAGTACATTTTATCCTGACAAAAGTAGTCTTCGCCAGTGAAGCTTCTAGTCGTGATGCCGTGGTGGGCTCGGCGATGACCTCCATCCTACCGTCCTGGCGGTCTTGGTCTTGTTGCATGGGAATGGAAACCTTTGGCTGATTTCTCGGGACTCCGTGCATGCGCTTGCCTCGTTAGCACCAAAGAGGAAATTGTTGTCCTGCGCCCGCTGGCGCCCGCCTGGCCTTGATCATCATGGTTCACATCATCTGAACCTCACGAGGTGAGTCTTGCATAGAGATCTCCACTCCTCAGGAGCCGGCCTGAGGAGGCTTCTCCTTATGGAGGTCTTGGTGGCGTACGCCTCGCGAGGCTTGGCCCCTCGCGAGGGTCTTGAGTTGTTGGTGCTGAAGATGGGCCGTACTAGGCCATTGATGGAGCCACGCCGTGGGCCGCAGGTAGGCAAGTCTGGGTACCCCCGTTCCCAGAACATCGACGGTAGCCTCCGGGCCCAAGGCGCGCTTCGAGGCAAAGCCAAGGGGAAAGGGCGAAGCGCCATGGCCCCAACCGCCTGCAGCCTTGGTCGACGCATGACGCTTGACGAGATGTGGGCGCCCCCACTTCCCCATGCTGCCTCGATAACTTCCAGGCTTGGCGGCCGCCTGTTGCTAATGCAGCCTTGCCATCATTGCTCGCCGTGCTCGCCCATGGCTCCTCCTCTTTCCTGTGAACTCGCAGCTCTTCTCCCAAATTCGGTGTCGGCTTCAATCCTCTCTCGCCGCCATGGCCCCATGGTCGAAGAAGTAGGGAAAGGCCTGCACTCCGGCCGATTCCCGGCCAATCTTGGAGCCTGCCCTTGAGAGGTCGACGGTGATGCATCAAGAGGGGTTGGCCAAGGTCCGCCCGGCCCTCGCTGTCGATTCCAATGAGTGGAAGGCGATGATGGATTTGCCCGCCTCCTGGGCTATGATCAACATGGAGGCCACCAAGATCCCCATCCATCTTCACGCTCTCTTGGCTGGCCTGATCCCCCTTTCTTTGATTTCTTCAATGCCATACTCTCGCATTACCTGATCCAGGCGCCGCATCTGGACCCCCAATCCATCATCCTCCTCGCCGTATTCGCCTTCCTGTGCGAGGCTATGGTGGGCATTGCTCCTTCCGTTGCCTTGTTTTGCCATTTCTTCCCGCTCCACATGATCGACGCCCGCCAGTGCTCGGGATGCGTGGCCTTCCGGGTCGTGGCGGCGACGTCTAGCTCGGGAATCGACTTCACGCTCCGCCTGATGTGAGGGGATTCCGGAAGCAGTGGGGTATGTGGATGCCGGGACGCTCAGCCCCCTGCTCCTGCTCCCGCGGGTACAGGCGGTTGAGCGAGTCCTATATTAGGGGGTCCTCGGGCGTCCGGGCTATGTCACATGGACCGGACTCATGGGCCTTGAAGATAAAAGATGAAAGGCTTCCCCCCCATGTCCGGATGGGACTCTCCATGGCATGGAAGGCAAGCTAGGCACTCGGATATGAAGATTCCTTCCTCTGTAAACCGACTTTGTACAACCCCAGGCCCATCCAGTGTCTATATAAACCGGAGGGTTTAGTCGGTAGATGTAGTCATAATTATACAGGCTAGACATCTAGGGTTTAGCCATTACGATCTCGTGGAAGATCAACTCTTGTAACCCCTATACTCATCAAAGTCAATCAAGCAGGACGTAGGGTTTTACCTCCATCAAGAGGGCCCAAACCTGGGTAAACGTCGTGTCCCCTACCTCCTGCTACCTTTGGTCCTTAGACGCACAGTTCGGGACCCCCTACCCGAGATCTGCCGGTTTTGATACCGACATTGGTGCTTTCATTGAGAGTTCCTCTGTGTCGTCGGTAGAAGGATCGATGGCTCGCCTCGTCATCAACGACAAAATCACCTCTGGAAAAGCCCTAGTTCCTGGGCAGATCCTCCAGATTGGCAATTTCACCATAGGTGCCCGCCCGGCCATAAAGCCTAAGGCAGCCCCCCGGATTGCCAAAAATCATCTCCGCATCAACCCCGAAAGCGTCGATAAGATGGATCCGACAAATCTTTCATCTTTAAATGAACTGCTAGATCGCATCGCTGCCATGGGGGTCTCAACAGATTATTATCTGATTGGGCTTAAACTCGACTAGAGAGAAATCATATCCCCACCGGTCACCCACTTGGTGACCGTCGTGGAAGAGCAAGGCGAGGATACCGCTCCTCCTATGCTAAAAACTAACTATGTTCGGATCTCCGAGCTCCACGAGCCAGACGCCCATCTTCGAGAAACTATCCATCCTCCGAACATAGAACCAGGCTTCGAGCCTAAAAACTCTCAGGACACTCCGGATCCTGGGCCATTAAACTCAGAAATTCTTCAAAACCCGAATTCCAAAGTGGGCCACGGGTCAGATTTAATCCCACCCACCCACCACAAGCAATACTCTCCAAGCAATTCCGGTCCCTCGGACATATGCAATTTAATGTATATACGTGAGCAACCTCAGGAAACAGTCCATCACTTTTGGGCTAGATTCCTACTTGTTAAAAACAAGATTAAAGATTGCTGAGACGACAACGCGATCTCAGTTTTTTGCAACAACTGTACGGATGAGGGAATCCTTAATGCCCTCAACCACCGTCACATACTGCACTTTGCAGATTTGGCACACATAGTGCAGAAGTACTACGCAATGGAAAGCTCTTGGAAAACTCAGACAACCCGCTGGGAACCTCAGGCCTTTAAGCCATCTTCCAGACGGGCAAAAAGGATGCACCCTCATGGGGCACCTGATCATCATTCCGTGGACAAGAAAATTAAGCCCTTTATGGGACATAGAACTATCTTCGAGGAATGGCTCCATAGGCCCTGTCAAATACACATGGCACTGAATACCAAACCAATGCACAACCTATGGGCATGTTGGATACTCCGGCAAGTGGCCAAGAGTGGCGAGGGTATCCTCACCAACACTACCCTAGATAAGTACTCTTCGGAGGACGACGATCTCAATGTACTCACAGTCTTCAAGACCTTCTCATCAAATAATCGGCGCAAAAGGGTGCTCCGCGACCTCGTCGAAGTCTGCCAAATAGAAGCAATAAAGCCTTGGAATGATACGGCGATTACTTTCAATGCCGATGACGAACCAAGGTCCCGCTCAGTCCGGGCACCAGCCGCTTTGGTCCTAAACCCAATCATGGATGGCTTTCGGCTCACTAAAGTGTTAATGGACGGTGGCTACAGACTGAACCTCATCTATGAGGACACACTCAATAAAATGCAAGTGGACAGGAGTCGCATTGAGCAGAGTAATACAACCTTTCGAGGCATTATACCCAGTCGGGAAGCAAGATGCTCGGGGAAAATCAAACTCGGCGTGCTATTCGGCACATGGGAGAACTATAGGTCCGAAGAGTTACTCTTCCATGTGGCACCTTTGAGTTATCACTATTACCAGTGATCCAGACAAAGCACTCCACGCCGAAAACAAAACCGCCTCCCTTGACCTCGGCGCACTATCGGAGGCCCTCGTGGCCGAAGAATTAACCACATTACGATCCACAATGGACAGGGACGACATAATACTCGATAAGAGACCTAAGTCAACTTCATTCAAACCAGCAGACGAAATAGTCAAATTTCAAGTTCACCCGACGGACCCTAAGAAGACAGCTTCCATTGGGGCACGGCTGGATCCGACGGTCGATGCCACATTACGCGCGTTCCTGCGCGAGAATTGGGACATCTTCGCGTGGAACCCTTTTGATATGCCAGGAATCCCACGCGAACTGGCCGAACATAGTCTCAATATACTAAAGGGATATAAGCCAGTCAAGCAAACGTTGTGGCAATTTTCCGAACCCAAACGACAAGCTATGGGGGAGGAGCTAGCCGAGTTACTCGAATCCGGGTTTATCAGAGAAATCAAACATCCGGACTGGCTAGCAAACTTGGTCATGGTACCAAAGAAGGGTAAATCCTGGCGCCTGTGTGTCGATTTCAAAGACCTTAATAACGCCTTCCCTAAGGACCCCTTCCCACTACCTCGCATCGACCAGATTATTGATGCAACCGCGGGGCATGATTCACTGTGTTTCCTCGACGCATACTCCAAATACCATCAAATTAAGATGAAGGAATCCGACCAGGCCGCAACGGCATTCATCACCCCGTATGGGCCTTTCTGCTTCAACACTATGCCTTTCGGGCTCAAGAACGCCGGTGCCACTTACCAACACATGATTCAAACATGCCTGGAAAAGCAAATCGGCAAGACCGTGGAGGCATATGTAGATGACGTAGTCATCAAAACCAAGCACGTTGAGTCATTGGTGGATGACTTACGCCTTACATTCGACAACCTCTGAACATATGATATACGGCTCAATCTGGAAAAGTGTGTTTTCGGCGTTCCCGCCGGCAAACTGCTCGGGTTCATTGTATCCAATCGAGGAATTGAAGCAAACCCGGCCAAAATCCGGGCCCTATCACAATTGGCAACACCAACTGACCTCAAACAGGTCCAAAAACTAGCCGGCTGCGTAGCAGCTTTGAGCCGTTTATCTCCAGATTAGGAGAAAAGGCATTGCCATTGTATCGCCTGCTCCGACACACCGACCACTTCGCGTGGACGAACGCTGCAGTGGCCGGACTAGAGGAAATAAAAACTTTGCTAGCGAGCAACCCAATCCTGGTCGCACCAAACATCGGCAAACCAATGTTGCTCTACATATCTGCAACTCACCAGGTGGTGAGTGCGGTGCTCGTCGTCGAATGAGAAGAAGAGGGGCATAAATTCCCACTACAAAAACCAGTATACTACGTATTGACGGTCCTTACACCATGCAAATCCCGATACCCGCATTATCAGAAGATACCATATGCGGTCTTTATGGCATCCCGCAAGTTGTGGCACTACTTTCAAGAGTGCTCGATCACGGTGGCTTCAGAAGTACCACTCAATGACATTATAAACAACCGATACGCCATCGGCCGGATTGCCAAATGGGCCATTGAGCTCTTACCATTTGAAATAACATACAAACCACACCGAGCCATTAAATCTCAGGTGTTGGCTGACTTCATCGCCGAATGGACAGAGGCCGAACTCCCTAAAGAGAACGACACGTATTCCAACTGGGTGATGCCCTTCGATGGCTCTAAAATGCTAGCCGGACTTGGGGCGGGTGTCATCTTAACATCCCCCATAGGAGACACTATCCGTTATGTGCTCCAAATACTGTATACAGACTCTTAACAATGCAGCCGAATACAAGGCCCTGTTGCATGGTCTCCGGATGGCTGTCTCCATGGGCATACAACGCCTTGAGGTGCACGGGGATTCAAACCTCGCAATATCCCAAATAAATGGAGAATTCGATGCAAAAGATCCAAAGATGGCGGCTTACCGCAATGTCGTACTCAAAATATCAGCTCGGTTCAAGGGGCTCGAGTGTCATCACGTGGCTCGAGAGAGTAATCAAGCCACGGACATCCTTGCTTGCATGGGCGCTAAACGCGACCCCGTCCCCCTAACACCTTTGTGGAATGGCTCTTCAAGCCATCTGTGGTGTGGCAGGACGAGAGCGGCAACACTGGTCCGGAGCCGAACATACCCACAGTTCCGATATCATCGGGGGCTCGGGCACCGAAATAACTCCATCGGCCCATGAAATCATGGCTGTAATTGCCCCGTGGACCGAGCCTTTCCTTGCCTAATTGACTAGGAATGAGCTCCCTAAGGATCAGACTGAGGCTTGTCGCATCGTTCGACGCTCGAAGGCCTACAAAATTCATGAAGGAGAATTGTACAAAAAAATTACTACCGGAGTCCTTCAAAGATGTATCTCCGAAGAAGAGGGAAGGCAACTTTTGGCTAAAATACATGCTAGTCTTGGTGGCCATCACGCTGCAGCCCGGGCCCTTGTAAGTAAGGCCTTCCGTACGGGTTTCTTTTGGCCCACGGCCCGATCAGATGCACACGACCTCGTACAACGCTGCGTTGGATGCCAGCTTTTTGCTAAACAAAGCCACATGCCGCCCACTGTCCTCTGAACAATCCCCATCACTTGGCCTTTGCGGTCTGGGGGCTTGACATGGTCGGATGTAACACCCTCGATGCGACTATATCTCCCACGTGTCGAGGCACGACTTAGAGGCATAATCGCATTGAAGGCATATGTCGCAAGTTAGGCAATCTTCACAACATCCCATGTAATATAAATCATAAAGGGGAGATAACATAGTTGGCTTACACTCGCCACGTCAATCAAGTACAAAAATAACATTACATCATCCAAACACTCATGGCCCGACTACGGCACCAAAATAAAAGATAACCCAACATGCGACACGGTCCCGATCACCCCCAACTAGGCACCACTACTGATCATCAGGAAAGGAAACATAGTAACGTTGAGAGTCTTCGACGAACTCCCACTTAAGCTCATACGCGTCTCCTGGAGCGGAATCATTAGGCCCTGCATCTGGTGTAATAGTAATCTGTGAGCCACAGGGACTCAGCAATCTTGCACCCTCGCGATCAAGACTATTTAAGCTTATAGGTATGGCAAGGTAAATATGAGTGGAGCTGCAGCAAGCGACTAGCAAGTATGGTGGCTAACTTATTCGCAAAAGAGAGCGAGAAGAGGAGGCAAAGCGCGAGCAAGAAACTAGAGAGCAACCTGCGCAAACATTACTCCAATACCGTGTCCACTTCCCGGACTCCACCGAGAAGAGGCCATCACGGTAACACACTCAGTTGATTCATTTTAATTAAATTAAGGTTCAAGTTATCTACAACCGGACATTAACAAATTCCCATCTGCCCATAACCGCGGGCACGGCTTTCGGAAGTTCAAATCCCTGCAGGGGAGTCCCAACTTAGCCCATGACAAGCTCTCACGGTCAACGAAGGAATAGACCTCCTCCCAAGACGTTCTGATCAGACTCGGTATCGCGGTTCTTCAAGACATTTCGACAGGTTAAAACAAGACCAGCAACACCACCCGAACGTGCCAACAAATCCCGATAGGAGCTGCACATATCTCTTTCTCACGGCACACTCAGATGAGCGTTCCAAACAACTAAAACAAAACCTCGAGTTTCCCCGAGGGGGCGCTGCACAGGACTCTAGTTTGGACCAACACTCAGAGGAGCACTGGCCCGGGGGGGGGGGGGTTAAAATAAGATGACCCTCGGGCTCCGGAAACCCAAGGGAAAAAGAGGCTAGGTGGCGAATAGTAAAACCAATGTTGGGCATTGCTGGAAAAGCTTTAATCAAGGCGAACTATCAAGGGGTTCCCTTTATAACCCAACCGCGTAAGGAACGCAAAATCCGGGAACATAACACCGATATGACGGAAACTAGGGCGGCAAGAGTGGAACAAAACACTAGGAGAGAGGCCGAGCCTTCCACCCTTTACCAAGTGTATAGATGCATTAATATAACAAGATAATATAATGATATCCCAACAAGTAAATAAATGTTCCAACAAGGAACGGCCTTCGATCTTCCCCTGCAACTAGCAACGTTATAAGAGGGGCTGAGCAAAGCGGTAACATAGCCAATCAACGGTTTGCTAGGACAAGGTGGGTTAGAAGTTTGACATGGCAATTTGGGAGGCTTGAAAGCAAGTGGTAGGCATCGTAGCAATGGCATAGCAAAAGAGCGAGCAAACTAGCATAGCAAAGATAGTAGTGATTTCGAGGGTATGATCATCTTGCCTGCACAGTTGTCAGAGTTGACTGGATCCTCGAAAGCAAACTCAACGGGCTCCTTGTTAGCGAACTCGTCTCCCGGCTCTACCCAAACAAGACAAACAAGAAACAAGGACACAATCAATCACGTGCAAGGATCAAGCAATATGATGCAATGATGATATGTTATGCGGGATGCGATGAGGGATGCAAAATGCAAGATATGACAGGAAATGCAAGAACCTGGCCTCAACTTGGAAATCCAAGGGTGCCACTGGAAAGATGAGATGAAATCGCTTGAAAATGATATAAAGAACGCCGGAATCGGAGTTACGGTTTGGAAATGGCAAGCGATTCAAAATTGACACCGGTATGCGATTTACAGCAAGAAGCCATCTAAATGCAATGAGATGAACATGCTACAACACCCAAACATGACAACAAAATACATGGCAGGGATGCATTCAAGATGCTTAACAAAAGTCTAGCACTGAGCTACGGCCAATTCATCCAATAACAGGTTCAAACACGCATGTCAAAAATGCATATGGCAAACAGATCTCACACTTAGTGAAATTAACACTTGTCTGGAATTTCAGATCAGGTAGCACACTTCTGAGCAACAAAACTACATGCTACAGGACCTGAACATGGCAAAGTAAAGCATGGCATGGAGCTACTCAAAGAGCTTAACAAAAGTCCCTTAGTGACCTTGAGCCAAAAGGGATCAGAAAATACAATTGCAAGCATGTGAACATAGCAAAAACATAATCAGTTTTCAGACTTAGTGAAAACTGGCACATGCTGAAACAGAACTCAAGTAGGCATGTTTACGAGCTCGATGCACTCACTACGGTGCAAGTCATGATAAGCTAAGCATACATCTATCAAGAAGGCTCAAAATGCAAGCTAGACATGACAAGAACAATGGTATAGCATGCACAGATCAACTACAACATCATCGGCAAAATTGCAAACAAGTTGACAATCTGCCCAGATTCACAAAGTAGCAAAAGTAGAGCTCGATTGACTCAAGCTAGGGTGCTCCATAATTGCAAACAAAGACATGGATGGATATAGAACTACAATGTTAACAAAACATCCTTACTGATCATCCTCAAAAGAGGCACGGATCACTAGGAAACAACAAGAACATATGGCATCATGAGGTAAACAGCTCAAGGACTTAGTGGAATTGCTAAGTCCCTGAAAACAGAATTAGCAAGTGCACCACTTTGCAAGCTTGCACTAGTCACCACACACATCACAAAAATACATGGGTTGTATCTCTAGAAAGATGGTAAAACCCTTAACAAAACATATGTAGAACTCATGGGCATATCATGCACACAATAATCATGGCAAAAATGACCAAAACCTAAATGGAGTAGCAGATCTGACAATTATCTCAATTAGCCCTTTTCTAACAGCATTTCGGGCATCAAGATGAACACAAATGAAAATGATGCAATGGAATGAAATGATGTACTCTCTGAGATGAACATTTTGATATGCTATATGCCAAAAATGGAGCTACGGATGAGGAGATACGACATGATGAAGATGAGCACATGAGCTAGGGTTTGGGCAAAAAAGTCAACCCGAGTCACTCCGGATCTAGATCCAGCCCGAGCACTGTAGCGGCGGCGTGGTTCCCGATGTTGGCCGGCTTCGTCGCCGGACTTGCCGGAGAAGGCCGGAACCGAGGGGGAGATGGCCGGAGGAGGGAGAGCACGGCGAGACGGGGGCGGAGGGCGGCGTTGGCGGGCGGCGGAGCCGCGGCAGCGGCTGCGGCGTGTGGATGCGGCGGCGTTGGCGATGGCGCGTGGTGGTGGCG
>NC_057809.1:211279549-211289072 GCF_018294505.1 Triticum aestivum
GCGCGCGGGCAGAGGGAGCCCGAGGCGGCGGCGGGCGGCGACTCGGGCCAGGAGGGCCGAGCGCGGGCCCTCCGGGCCGACGCGGTAGGTGGAGGTGGCGGCGAGTGGGGAGATGCCACGTGGCGGCGGCGGTGCTAGGCGGACACGTCCGGCGGCGAAATTTTTGTCCGGCGCGCGAGGTGAGGGAGAGATCTAGGGTTTGCCCGGAAATTTCGGGGAGAGGCTATATATAGGCATAGGGGGAGCTACGGGAGTCCAAATGAGGTGAAGTTTTCGGCCACGCGATCGTGATCGAGCGCTCTAGATGATGGAGCAGAGTTAGGTGGGTTTTGGGCCAAATTGGAGGGGTGTTGGGCTGCAACACACACGAGGCCTTTTCGGTACCTCGGTTAACCGTTGGAGTATCAAACGAAGTCCAAATGGTACGAAACTTGACAGGCGGTCTACCTGTAGTAAACCAAGGCCGCTTGGCAAGTCTCGGTCCAATCCAGAAATGTTTAATCCACACACACGAAAGAAAGCTAGAAATGACCACCGGAGGAGAACGAAGCGCCGGAATGCAAAACGGACAACGGGGAAAATGCTCGAATGCATGAGATGAACATGTATGCAAATGCAATGCACATGATGACATGATATGAGATGCATGACAACGACAACAACACACGGAGACAAGAGCCCGAACCTGAGGAAATAAATTAACTTAACGCCGGAAACGGCAAGAGTTGGAGTACAAATTTGGAAAGTTACATCCGGGGTGTTACAACACTCCACCACTACGAAAGGATTTCGTCCCGAGATCTAGGACTGAAAGAACGCCGGGTACTCAGAATGGAGGTGATCCTCGCGTTCCCAGGTAGCTTCACGGTCGGAATGGTGTGACCACTTGACTTTGAGAAATTTGATTGACTTGTTGCGAGTTTTGCGTTTAGTCTCTTCAAGAATAGCAACTGGGTGCTCACGATAAGAGAGATCTTCGTGAAGCTCAATGTCCTCAAAGTTGACGGTGCGGTCAGGCGTCTTGAAGCACTTTCAGAGCTGAGAGACATGGAACACATCATGAACATTTGCAAAGTTTGAAGGAAGCTTGAGTTGATAGGCGAGGTCGCCTCTCTTGCTGACAATCTTGAAAGGTCCCACGTATCTAGGGGCAAGCTTCCCTTTGATACCGAAGCGACGAGTACCTTTCATAGGAGAGACGCGGAGGTAAACATGGTCTACGATCTTGAAAGCCAAATCACGGTGCTTACTATCATAGTAGCTCTTCTGGCGGGATTGGGCTACTTTGAGGTTATCACGAATGACTTTGCACATTTCTTCTGCCTTTGTGATTAAGTCATTACCCAAAAGCTGACGTTCACCGGTTTCAGACCAGTTGAGAGGGGTACGGCACTTCCTGCCATATAGAATTTCAAAAGGGGCCTTGCCCGAACTTGCTTGAAAACTGTTGTTGTAGGAGAATTCAGCATAAGGAAGACAATCCTCCCACTTCATGCCGAAGGAGATCACACAAGCCCTGAGCATATGTTCAAGAATCTGGTTGACACGCTCGACTTGACCGCTAGTTTGAGGGTGGAAAGCTGTGCTGAAGCGGATGTTGGTGCCCATGGCCTTCTGAAAAGAATCCCAAAACTTTGAGGTAAAGATGCTGCCACGGTCTGAAGAGATCACTTGAGGAACACCGTGCAGAGAGACAATCCGAGAGGTATAGAGTTCCGCCAATTGAGCTGCAGTGATCGACTCTTTGATAGGCAGAAAGTGAGCCACTTTAGTGAGTTTGTCGATGACAACGAATATAGCATCATTGCCACGCTTGGACTTTGAAAACCCAGTCACGAAGTCCATTTCAATGTGGTCAAATTTCCATTCTGGAATGGCAAGAGGTTGGAGGAGACCAGCTGGCCTTTGGTGTTCTGCCTTCATTCTTCTGCAGACATCACATTCATTCACGAACTGAGCAATCTCGCGCTTCATTCGAGTCCACCAATAAGCTTGCTTAAGGTCCTGATACATCTTCGTGCTCCCAGGGTGGATGGAGAATAGAGAATTGTGAGCCTCGTTCATGATCACTTTACGGAGGTCACCTTTGGGTACAACAATACGATCCTCGAAGAAGAGAGTGTCCTTGTCATCAAGGCGGTAGCACTTGTACTTGGGCTGACTCTTTGCAATCCCAATCTTCACCTTTTTCACCATAGCATCAAGAAGCTGGGCTTGACGAATCTGGTCTTCCAAGGTAGGAGAGACTTGAAGGTTGGCGAGGAAACCTTTGAGGAACAACTTACAGATTAAGTTTGCGGAAAGCTGCACAAAGCTCGGGTTGATAGGGCTTGAGAATCAGACTGTTGCAGTAAGCTTTCCTGCTCAATGCATCAGCAATCACATTGGCCTTGTCTGGAGTATACTCGATACTCGGATTATACTCTTGAATCATTTCGACCCATCGAGTTTGCTTGAGGTTGAGATTAGGCTGAATGAAGATGTACTTGAGACTCTTGTGATCAGTGAAAATGTCCACTTTTCTTCCCAATAGAAGATGTCTCCAAGTCAAAAGAGCATGCACAACTGCCGCCAACTCGAGATCATGAGTGGGGTAGTTCTTCTCATTAGGCTTCAACTGGCGAGAGGTATAAGCAACAACTTTCTTCTCTTGCATCAATACTGCGCCAAGACCTTGGAGATAGGCATCACAAAAGACCTCATACGGCTTGGATTCATCAGGCGGAGTCAGAACTGGAGTAGTGATCAATTTCTCTTTCAAAGTGTTGAAAGTGATATCACACTCCGGAGACCAAACGTACTTGACGTGCTTCTGAAGAAGATTTGAGAGAGGCTTCGCGATCTTAGGAAAGTTTTCAACGAATCTTCGGCAATAACTTGCGAGACCAAGGAAGCTACGGAGTTGCTTCATGTTCTGAGGAGGTTCCCGATTCACAATTGCAGACACCTTCTCAGGATTCACGGCGATGCCCTTGGCAGAGATGATATGACCAAGATAAAGCACCTCATCGAGCCAAAATTCACACTTGGAGAACTTGGCATAGAACTGATGTTCCCTGAGCTTATAGAGTACCAAACGCAAGTGCTTGGCATGATCTTCCTTGTTCTTCGAGAACACCAGAATGTCGTCGAGATAGACCAAAACGAAGTCATTGGTGTAGGCGTTGAAGATGAAGTTCATCATGCAAGAGAACGTCGGAGGAGCGTTAACGAGGCCAAAAGACATGACAATGTATTCATATGAACCAAAACTTGTCCTGAAAGCCGTCTTGGGAATATCTTGCTCACGGATTCGAAACTGATGATAACCCATACAGAGATCAAGCTTGGAGAATACTTGAGCACCTTTGAGTTGTTCGAACAGCTCGTTGATTTTGGGAAGTGGGTATTTGTTCTTGATGGTCTTCTTGTTCACTGGACGGTAATCAACACAAAGTCGGTCCGTTCCATCCTTCTTCTTCACAAAAAGAACACCACAACCCCACGGAGAAGAACTAGGCCGGATGAGACCCATTTTCTCTTGAATATCGAGTTGCTTCTTCAGCTCCTTCAACTCTTCAGGTCCGAGCTTGTAAGGACGTTTGCAAACAGGCTCTGTGCCAGGCTCAAGATCAATAACGAATTCAACTGGCCGGTGCGGAGGCATTCCTAGAAGCTCTTCTGGAAAGACGTCTTGATATTCGCAAACGACTGGAATTTGCGAGATGGCATCAAGTTCACCCTTCTCATTGAGAGAAAACAGACGGATGGTATTATCCCGAGCGGCAAAGACAATTACATCCTTAGACGAATGAGTCAATTGAATCTGTCTGGTAGCACAATCAAGATGTGCCTTGTGCTTAGAAAGCCAATCCATTCCGAGAATAAGATCAATATCCGAGTTACCAAGAACAATTGGGGAAGAAAGGAACTTGTAGTCGCCCAAAGTGATAGTAACCTCCGGGACGCAGGTGTTAGCTGTCATCTGCTTGCCCGGTGACACAATTTGCAAGGAACTTTGCAGATACTGATAATCACACTCATACTTTGATGCAAAAGGTTTGGAAATGAAACAATGCGATGCACTAGTGTCAAAAAGAACTTTTGCAGGAACATCGTTAACAGGAAGGTTACCCATGATCACATCTGACGAATCCTCTGCCTGAGCTGCATTCATCAAATTGACCTTGGCGTGCTTGGGATTATGCTTGACCACAGCTGTACTTGCCGATCTGACAGGAGGAGGAGGAGGAAGACGCCTCTGGTTGAAACACTTGTTGGCATAGTGACCCTTCTGTTGGCACTTGTTGCACGTGACCTCTGAAAGCGAATGGTGATACGGAGCACTCAATCTTGGAGCTTGAGACGAAGTCTTGTTCTGAAAGCCAGGGTTGGGTGGGTGGGAAGATCCACTGCCACCTTTGCTCTTCTGCTGATACGGCTGACGGAACGGAGGAGGAAGCCAATACTTCTGCTGCTTGGCCACTTTAGTAGAGGAAGAAGGAGTAACATCTCTGACTCACTTCTTGGAAGCATCACACCTCAACTGAGCAGCCTCTTGCTCCAGTGCCATGTTGTAGAACTCATCGTACCTCAAGGGCTCGAAGAGAACAAGAGCTAGCTAAATTTCTTCCCTGAGACCACCCCTGAACTGGTATATCATACTCTTCTCATCAGGGACGTCCTGCTTAGCAAAACGGGCGAGCTTCTAAAACAACTTGTTGTAGTCATAGACAGACAAAGAGCCTTGCTTCAGGTTGCGGAATTCCTCACGCTTGCTTTCAACCACACTCTGGGGAATATGATGAGCTTGGAAATCTCGACGGAAATCATCCCAAGTGATCACACGTCCACCTCTGGAGTCCTTGTATTGCTGGAACCATTCTGCAGCTTGATCTTTGAGTTGGAAGGAAGCGAACTTGACAAAGTCCTCAGGCCTGACGTTACTGCACTCGAAATGCTTGCCCAGATCCACAAGCCAATCGTCAGCACCGGTTGCCTCAACACATTTGCTGAAAGTCTTTGGCCCGTTAGCAAGGAACTGGTTGAGTGAAGCAAAGTGATTCTGATTGCTGCCTTGATTCCCTTGGTTGCCTTGATTGCGCTCTTGGAGAATTTGCATGATTAACTGTGTGTTTGCATTGGTTGCGGCCATCACAGCTTGCCATGCCTCCGGAGGAGGTGGAGGTGGTGGCGGATCAGGATTCGGAGTCGTGCGCGTTGGAGGAGCCATCCTGAAGAGGTTGCCATCCATTAGCACATTGACAGACAAATATTGAAGCTGAATCCAACGGAATGAAAATTGCAACATATAGTCTTCACATCCGAACAAAATGAACGAATGCATTCCTCTTGAAATGGTCACATATCCATAAATTGAGAAGCCACGTAGATTTTAGGTAGAGAAATAAATCAACAAGGTACGGATCAAGAATGAATAATCGGTAAGAAATCCCAATCTCAAACCAATATCCGTGGAAGAAGAACTAGAGCTACAAGAATTCCCACCTATGAAACTCCCGAACCTTTCCGGTTATGCAATCAGGTGTTGGGGATACAGGGGAAGCATAATATCTCACCCAAATCTAGCAAATCCTACATCCAGCTGTATCCATCCTTCAACACATAACCAAGAAACCTTCGGAAACCATCTACCTCAACCTTCGAAAAGCATCCGTTACACAAGTTATGGCGATACTCCCGAACTCCCGCCCCAGTATTGGGTGGCGTCGAGGTTATCTCACCAACGAACTGCATAAAAGAGATTTTCGATGTCGGCGTACTAAACTCAGGTATTCCAGAAATGCAACGATAAAATTATGATGACAACACCTCAGAGCTCAACTCCCCGGGACACTTCCACTAAACCCCTGACAGGAGGCACCAAGACAATGTTCTCATCATAAAACCATCGGAACGATTCCAAGATACCCGCGTGATCCTAAAAAAAATTTAGTGAAATTTGAGAAGAGAAGAGTCAAAACTCTACGTCAGGATGCCTTACCAGAGCGATGAGGAGACTGGGAAGTAAAAAGTATTCCTAAACTCTCCGATATATAATTCCTAAATGACTCAAAACATTTTTCTAGACACAACTCGGCCACTAAAAACGATCAAGCAATGGGGCTCCTAAGGTCGGGGAAGGCTCTGATTACCAACTTGTAACACCCTCGATGCGACTATATCTCCCACGTGTCGAGGCACGACTTAGAGGCATAATCGCATTGAAGGCATATGTCGCAAGTTAGGCAATCTTCACAACATCCCATGTAATATAAATCATAAAGGGGAGATAACATAGTTGGCTTACACTCGCCACGTCAATCAAGTACAAAAATAACATTACATCATCCAAACACTCATGGCCCGACTACGGCGCCAAAATAAAAGATAACCCAACATGCGACACGGTCCCGATCACCCCCAACTAGGCACCACTACTGATCATCAGGAAAGGAAACATAGTAACGTTGAGAGTCTTTGTCGAACTCCCACTTGAGCTCATACGCGTCTCCTGGAGCGGAATCATCAGGCCCTGCATCTGGCGTAATAGTAATCTGTGAGCCACAGGGACTCAGCAATCTCGCACCTCGCGATCAAGACTATTTAAGCTTATAGGTATGGCAAGGTAAATATGAGTGGAGCTGCAGCAAGCGACTAGCGAGTATGGTGGCTAACTTATTCGCAAAAGAGAGCGAGAAGAGGAGCCAAAGCGCGAGCGAGGAACTAGAGAGCAACCTGCGCAAACATTACTCCAACACCATGTCCACTTCCCGGACTCCACCGAGAAGAGGCCATCACGGTAACACACTCAGTTGATTAAATTAAGGTTTAAGCTATCTACAACTGGACATTAACAAATTCCCATCTGCCCATAACCGCGGGCACGGCTTTCGAAAGTTCAAATCCCTACAGGGGAGTCCCAACTTAGCCCACGATAAGCTCTCACGGTCAACGAAGGAATAGACCTCCTCCCAAGACGTTCCGATCAGACTCGGTATCTCGGTTCTTCAAGACATTTCGACAGGTTAAAACAAGACCAGCAACACCGCCCGAACGTGCCGACAAATCCCGATAGAAGCTGCATATATCTCTTTCTCAAGGCACACTCAGATGAGCGCTCCATACAACTAAAACCAAACCTCGAGTTTCCCTGAGGGGGCGCTGCACAGGACTCTAGTTTGGACCAACACTCAGAGGAGCACTGGCCCGGGGGGGTTAAAATAAGATGACCCTCGGGCTTTGGAAACCCAAGGGAAAAAGAGGCTAGGTGGCGAATAGTAAAACCAATGTTGGGCATTGCTGGAAAAGCTTTAATCAAGGCGAACTATCAAGGGGTTCCCTTTATAACCCAACGCGTAAGGAACGCAAAATCTGGGAACATAACACCGATATGACGGAAACTAGGGCGGCAAGAGTGGAACAAAACACTAGGAGAGAGGCCGAGCCTTCCACCATTTACCAAGTGTATAGATGCATTAAGATAACAAGATAATATAATGATATCCCAACAAGTAAATAAATGTTCCAACAAGGAACGGCCTTCGATCTTCCCCTGCAACTAGCAACGCTATAAGAGGGGCTGAGCAAAGCGGTAACATAGCCAATCAACGGTTTGCTAGGACAAGGTGGGTTAGAGGTTTGACATGGCAATTTGGGAGGCTTGAAAGCAAGTGGTAGGCATCGTAGCAATGGCATAGCAAAAGAGCGAGCAAACTAGCATACCAAAGATAGTAGTGATTTTGAGGGTATGATCATCTTGCCTGCACAGTTGTCAGAGTTGACTGGATCCTTGAAAGCAAACTCAACGGGCTCCTCGTTAGCGAACTTGTCTCCCGGCTCTACCCAAACAAGACAAACAAGCAACAAGGACATAATCAATCACGTGCAAGGATCAAGCAATATGATGCAATGATGATATGCTATGCGGGATGTGATGCGGGATGCAAAATGCAAGATATAACAGGAAATGCAAGAACCTGGCCTCAACTTGGAAATCCAAGGGTGCCACTGGAAAGATGAGATGAAATCGCTTGAAAATGATATAAAGAACGCCGGAATCGGAGGTACGGTTTGGAAATGGCAAGCGATTCAAAATTGACACCGGTCTGCGATTTACAGCAAAAGCCATCTAAATGCAATGAGATGAACATGCTACAGCACCCAAATATGACAACAAAATACATGGAAGGGATGCATTCAAGATGCTTAACAAAAGTCTAGCACTGAGCTACGGCCAATTCATCCAATAACAGGTTCAAACACAAATGGCAAAAATGCATATGGCAAACAGATCTCAGACTTAGAGAAATTAACACTTGTCTGGAATTTCAGATCAGGTAGCACACCTCTCAGCAACAAAACTACATGCTACAGGACCTGAACATGGCAAAGTAAAGCATGGCATGGAGCTACTCAAAGAGGTTAACAAAAGTCCCTTAGTGACCTTGAGCCAAAATGGATCAGAAAATACAATTGCAAGCATGTGAACATAGCAAAAACATAAACAGTTTTCAGACTTAGTGAAAACTGGCACATGCTGAAACAGAAATCAAGTAGGCATGTTTATGAGCTCGATGCACTCACTATGGTGCAAGTCATGATAAGCTAAGCATACACCTATCAAGAAGGCACAAAATGCAAGCTAGACATGGCAAGAACAATGGTATAGCATGTACGGATCAACTACAACATCATCGGCAAAATTGCAAACAAGTTGACAATCTGCCCAGATTCACAAAGTAGCAAAAGTAGAGCTCGATTGACTCAAGCTAGGGTGCTCCATAATTGCAAACAAAGACATGGATGGATATAGCACTACAATGTTAACAAAACATCCTTACTGATCATCCTCAAAAGAGGCACGGATCACTAGGAAACAACAAGAACATATGGCATCATGAGGTAAACAGCTCAAGGACTTAGTGGAATTGCTAAGTCCCTGAAAACAGAATTAGCAAGTGCACCACTTTGCAAGCTTGCACTAGTCACCACACACATCACAAAAATACATGGGTTGCATCTCTGCAAAGATGGCAAAACCCTTAACAAAACATATGTAGAACTCATGGGCATATCATGCACACAATAATCATGGCAAAAATGACCAAAACCTAAATGGAGTAGCAGATCTGACAATTATCTCAAGTAGCCCTCTTCTAACAGAATTTCGGGCATCAAGATGAACACAAATGAAAATGATGCAATGGAATGAAATGATGTACTCTCTGAGATGAACATTTTGATATGCTACATGCCAAAAACGGAGCTACGAATGAGGAGATACGACATGATGAAGATGAGCACATGAGCTAGGGTTTGGGCAAAAAAGTCAACCCGAGTCACTCCGGATCTAGATCCAGCCCGAGCACTGTAGCGGCGGCGTGGTTCCCGATGTCGGCCGGCTTCGTCGCCGGACTTGCCGGAGAAGGCCGAAGCCGAGGGGGAGATGGCCGGAGGAGGGAGAGGACGGCGAGACGGCGGCGGAGGGCGGCGTTGGTGGGCGGCGGAGCCGCGGCGGCGACGGCGGTGCATGGATGCGGCG